>NC_064873.1:6660503-6680503 GCF_943734745.1 Anopheles darlingi
AGCGCAAGAGTGAAAGACTTACAGGCCGCACGAAAGCCAAAGAGGCGAAAGCGGCGGTCAAAGAATGCGTCTGCGTGGCACGAAGGACACGAAGCAAAAAAAATGGGGGATGGAGGGAGGGGGTGGCTAGTGGAGAAAAACAAAGAAAACAGAAGCTGAGATAGCGAGCGAAGTAAAGAACATAACCGGAAGTTCATTAGCGCGAAACCGAAGGCTGGACTCGCATACACACACACACACACACACGCGCGCGCGAGGAGCAGCAGAAGCAGAGCGGCGGAGAATGCCCCTTTCCCAACAAGAAGTTCCTCCCTCACCCCCTCCACCCCCTCCCCCATCAGACATCAAAGTTGCGATGATAGTGAGCGAGAAATCAAGCATAAAGCATATCGCCCGTGGCCCGTGGGCGCGGCGGTGACCAGGGGGAGGGGGAGAGAGGGGGGGGAGGGACACGGGGTGGTCCGCCTTTGTTTGTCTAAAGTTTTTCCAGCCTGCCACCCCCCACCTCCCTATCCCCTGCCGCAAGACTTCATCCCTTGCGTGTTGGTGTGTGCTTTTTTTCTTTACTCCTTTACGCTCTCTTTCTCTCTTTCTCTCTCCCTCAGCATCCCGTGCCTGGTGCTGGCCAGCCGAGAGGAATTTGAGAGGAACATTCCCCGGGGGGGGGGGGGGGGGGGGGGGGAGGGGGAGGGGGTGACTCCCGCCACGATCTCGATAAGCGACGACGAGCGACTTGACAGCGACAGCGACAGGAGTTTACATCCGGCCAGCAGCAGCAGCAGCAGCATCAGGAGGTGACCGGGTATGCCTTTTGTTGTTTGTTGCTGCACCCCCCCCCCCCCCGCCACCCCCGCCTTGCCGGACAGCACAGCACAGCCACCGGGAAAGGGGTCGGCGAGAGCTATTGTCTTAATCACTCACCGTCGTCGTCGTCGTCACCGTCGTAAAGGAATGTCCGGCCCTGCCTAGAATGTTTCACATTCTCTGTTTCTCTCTCTCTCTCTCTCTCTCTCTCTCTCTCTCTCTCTCTCTCTCTCTCTCTCTCTCTTCTTGGTAGGAAAAGTTATTCAATTATGTTCCCTCGGCCCGGAGCGAGTCGACGGAGTCGAGCCTCGAACTCTTCGCTCGATTCGCTCGAGTTGCGCTGCAAGGAATGAAATTATTCATCCAACCCCCCGCCCCCACCCGCCCATCCGCACCTCCTCTTCCTCTTCCTTCTCCACCGCGCCAGCATCCCACCCGTGACTCGTGGAGTCCAGATGCTGCTGCTGTTCGCTTCCTTTTCCGTCCTTTGTCCAGTGTCAGTGTCAAGCATGCCGCCGCATCCCAAGGGACAAGGGACCGGCCGGGCAGCCTGGCAGGCATATGTTGCGGGCCGTTGGGCAGGTAATGGCCCCGGCTGGCTGGCCAACACCAATGCAGTTTTGAAAAGCGATGGCCGATCGACATTTCGACTTTCGCCCTTTTAAGGGGGGCTTTGGTTATTTCGAGTCAAAAACAGGGTTATTTTTGACGATTTTTAGTGAAGAAACCAGTCAAATTCAATTTTTCAAAATAATCTCATATTAAACTAAAACTTTTCAAGAATATTTGGTTCTATTTTGGGGGAGATTTGTTCAAAACTACGGTCATGGCATCCAATCTAGAAAGGCAAGTTTGCAAAAATGTACTTTTTGCGGTGCCCATCGTAGCTACGTGCTGGGTCATCAGAAATATTCAAATAAATATTCTTTTGTTAGATTATAAGTTTATCCAGGTAGCCTCGTTGAGTTTTTGTTAAATTTCCCATTTTTAGATTTTTGGCAGATTTTTGAAGTTGAAAAAGAGATGCTTTTTTTCGATATTGCCTCAAAACACGACACTTTGCATAATTAAAAAGATTATTCAAAAAAAAGTATCAACAATTTTAACAAAAACTCGACGGGAATACCTGGCAAATAGTATAAAGATTAAGTGTTCAAAATTTCAAATCGATCGGTCCAGTAGTTTTCATGTTACGATGGGCACCGACTTTCAAAACGAAGGTTTTGGGAATCGCAATTCAAAATCGCGAGATGCTTTGAGCCTTGTATGAAGCTCTGTTTTTCAAAAATCCATATCTTTGTCAGTTTTGCTTCGATTGATCCCAAAAATTGACACAATAATCTTAAAAGGATAAGCACTTATAAAAAATTGTAAAAAGTAAATGCGAAGAATGAAAATAAAATACCGAAGCCCCCCTTAAGGGGCTTTAACCTTTAGCGGTGGATGCCGAAGTCGAGGAAAGATATGCTGTTTCCTGCTGTCCACTATTGTCGCCCCCTCCCCCCTTCCTCCTCTCCTACTCCTCCCTCCCTTGGCCGAACACCCTCCCCCTCGCGAACCCCATTATCTGGTGCTTCTTATCGTCCGTCTCATCCCGGGCCTCATCTCATGACGATTACTTCGCCTGATAACAAGATGATAAATGGTCGAGGTGCCCGATGCTAGCCGGAGCGTGGCCCGCTGCACCATGGCGATGATGGTGGCGGCAGCAAAACAAGAAGAAGAAGAAGAAGAAGAAGAAGAAGAAGAAGAAGAAGAAAATAATTACTTTCTGCAATCTGGTGGCCGCCATTTTCCGTGCGCCTCCGACTCCCGACCGACGATGTGATTATTAATGGGGACAGTGAAGCTGAAGCCGAAGCTGAAGTGCCTCCCTTTCCCCTGCTCTACTTCCATTCATTTGTGAGTTGAGGACGAGCGGTTTTGGTTGTTGTTTTTGTTTGTGATTCCGTTTTCGACAGTACATTACATTGCTTGGAGTACAGTACAGTAGTGTTGCTGCTGCTGCTCGACTTCATCTAACGCACAACCCACCCACCCCCACTTTGCACCCCTTTTTTGCACCCCCCCAAAATTGCACCCCCTCCCCCCCCAGAGAAGGAGATTTTGGAATGGAATATTGGGGAAGGTGGTGAGGTGGTATTCCAGCTTCCGGCCTCAAAACTTTTGCGCGTGACCAAAGCCAAGACGAGTCCAACTCTCGCGGGAATGTTGCAGCTACAACAACAAAAAACACCAATACCAACAACAACAGCGACAAAAACCAATCGCTAAGGTGACGCTGCTGCTGTTTGCGGTTGCGGTGTGTGCGTGTGTCTGTGTGTAGTTGCGTGTCCAATGGCGTGTCCGAAAGGAATGCCGCTCGCGCCGCTTGCCCATTTGTTGCTCATCCCCCCCTTATCGTCACGCGTTGCGAGACGCCCTAAGGGCCTAAGGGTCCGCGTAATGGCCGCCGGCCTTTTTGCGCACCGTCTTCTTCTTTTCTTGCTGCTTGCCACTTGCTGAACAGAGCCGAGTGGGCGCTAAAGGCTGGTGCCATTTTGCCGGGGGAAAAAGTTGCTGCTAAGGAGTTTAGGGAACTTAAACAACCGCACCCGGGCTTTTTTGGGAAGGGCGGATGGAACAGAGGAGGCCGTGGAGCAGGAGGGAGGGTGCCGACGCGCACGTACGCGCCTCGGCACCGGCCGGACGAGCGGCCGAAACTCCGAACCGAACCATTTACGCGCCAAAGTGCGTCCCCGCTGAAACGGGGAGCGGGGTGGATTAAAAGGAAGGAAGGGAGAGAGAGAGCGCGGTAAAGGCTCTATATTCACCGTTAATGAACCTCTCGGCCCCCCTGCCTCGGCATTCGGCGCTCGGTGCACGCGCCAAGCCAAACTTTGGATCTCATTAGCGGAGGATCCAGGATCGTTGCCTGGTTGTTGGCGTTGCTGCTGCTGCTGCTGCTGCTGCTGTTGTTGATGTTGTTGTTGGTGGTGGTGTTGCGTGGGTGTGGATATGCGGCTGTATTGTATTCGGGAAAGCGTTTTCACGCGATTCGCGTTGAAGTTGCTTCTTTGCTCGAAAGCTCGAGGATCTCTGGAGGTCTTTGCTTTGCTTTTCGAGTGCTGTACTCGCAACAGCATCCCAAGTCGCGAAGCGGAGCCAATGATATCCTCGGGGCTGTGTTTCTACATAAGCAGAAAATATGGTCCATACAACAACAAAAAAAGTGGTGGTGTCATATGTAGTTGTCATTTGCGAAACGAAAGCAGCTCCAGCTCGATTTTATGACATGAAATATCAACACTGTTTTTCAACACAGTTTCGCAAAATATCCTACTCGAATAACAACACGACAACACAGTACACACCGTTTGTGTTAATCATTGAGCTTTGGATTCGTTCGTAAACAATGATTTGCCATAGTTTTTTTTACTTTACCGGGTTCAGTCCCCTCTCCCTTTGGTTATCAAACGAATTAGCGGCGGCGACAGTATGACGTGTCAATTGCCATTCGCGCACTTGAAAGTGCGTATAATCTTAAATCTGCAATTTATTTTGTCGAAAAAAAAAACACATTTTAAACAACAGAAAGCCAAAACTTAATTTACTCACGTATTTCCTAAACATTTTACCCATTATTTATGAGCACTTTGTGTATACCATGCCAAAACAATTCTTCATTTTGTGACGCAAACCATTCGTCAAGCCATTTTCAAGCATCTTCATACGGAATCGAAGTGCTGTTCGGATTGAAGTTGTTAATGCTAGCATCATGAACAGCTGCTTCAGCTTCCCGTTTTTCAATTTTTTAACCATTCCCATTGGCCGGTAAACGTTTTGAAACGAATGGTTTAGTAACACGTAACTGGTGGGCAAGTGTTTTCCGCGATTGGGAACCATCTTTCTCCAAAAGAGGTAGCAATTTATGGTCCTCAACTTTTCTGAGTCGCTAATTTTCAAGCTTTCTGTCACTCGAATCAAAATGGCCATTTTTTAACCGCCGTAAGTAATCTCTGTGGGTAATTTCCAATAGTGCCCTGTCACCGTAGCCCTCTGCAAGCATTTTATGAGATTCGACAGCCGATTTATTCAAATTAAGCCAAAAAGTTGAGTTTCCCGCATATGTTCAACTAAAACAAAACTAGACATCATTATGCAAGGAAACATGTTGAGCCCATGTAAAAAACAGTCAACAGACATGTTGATAAAAGCTCAATTTGCCAATATAAGCCCATCCATAAGCAAACAGCGGATTTAAGGTTATACACCTGATGTGACCAACTGGTGGTATGATGAACCATTTTTTGTTTGTATTGTGTTTTGTTTTTGGGGCACCTACGCTGTAACCAAAGGCACTAGCAGACAACTTCCAATCTGTCCCCGTGTCCTTTAGTTGGTGCTTTACTGTGTGTGTGTGTGTGTATGTGTGTGTGTGTCGCACAGAATTTACTTTGATTAATGGAATGGCGGCGAAGCGAGTGCGTGCGCGTGAGCGTGAGCGTGTACCCTCATCCCTCCTCAACCCCAACAACCCCCGTCCTCATCCCTCCGTGGCACCATTTTTGTTACTTCCTTCCTTCGCGAGTTCCTTGCGCGAACTGTTTGCTGTCAATTGCTTTCACTTTTCGATCCTCAATAAGTTGCGGCGCCTTCTTCTCCTCCTCCTCCTCCTCCTCCTCCTGCTTCTTCTCGTCCATCGAACTAACCCCCCTCCCCTTCCACCCCCGCTTCCCGTTTCCCTCACCTCACGCACCGTTCTGTCGCGCAAAAATCGATTTCCAAAACTCCGGGAAAGTCCAGTAGTCACCGCGTTGCTGTGGGTCGCCCTGGAGGGAACCAAGAGGAAGAGGCGCGTGGGGAGGGAGTGATGAAACAACAAAGTCGCGTCATCCCCCCACTCCCCGGAAAAGCGCTGAGCTCAGGACGATTACCGAGCTTTATCGTGCGAGTTCGGAAAGAACGGGAAGAGAGGATGGGGTGAGGGTAGTTTCCTTGTTCCTGGTCCGGTGTTTGGCTGTATGGGCCGCCCCGTGGCCCAAGTGAAGTGAAAGAAAAAAAAAAAAAAGAGCAGGAAGCAGCCCCGAGTCGAGGGCAATAAATTTATCATTTTTGCACTTTCCACTTCCCGGAACGGCGACCTCGCGCACGCTCGTTCGTGTGTGTGTGCAGAGTGTCAGGATTTGTAACAGTTTTCACCTCCACCCTATCACCCCTCGGCCCTCGATGGTGGTCAAAACCACCCAAAAAAAAAAGCAGGAAAGCAGCAGCCTCCGGAAACCTTTAGCTGCAGCTTCACCTAGACGTGTGTATGTATGACACACACACCCTTAGCGAGCTCACCGACTGACCGACATATAGACCGACAGTTGAGGCGGAGCGGAGCGGAGAGGAGGTGGGAAAATTGGAGAAAAACAAAAGAGAGAAAACCAAAGAAAGAAGCAAAAAAAAAACAATTTATGCCGACCACCACCACCACCACTCCCCTCTTCCCTTTGCACTGTTACAACCACATCCGGTCGCGCGCGTGTGTGTTGTGAAAAGCATCCGGGAAACCTCTAGCCAAAGCTAGTTCGTCCAGCCAGCCACCGGATCCGGTCAAACCACCGGCTAGCGCCAGCGCGTACGGTATGAGAGGGTGTCCACCCGGATATCCACCCTCATCCCCGTTCCCAAAACGCGCGCGCACACACACACACACACACGCGAGCACGGCGACGTGGTCGTATGGCTCGAAAGTGCTACAATATATTATTCATAGAGCGGCCCTCCTGTGCCTTTTCTCGGCGACATACCGGCGGACCGGGGGGCTGTGGCAGGAAGGAAGGGGGTAGAGGAACCCCCTCTCTTCATACTTTTTTGTAGCAGCAGCAGCAGCAGCAGCCGGACCAAGGGACCAAGAGATCGAGAAGAAGAAAAAAAAAACGAGTAGAACACAAAGTAGAACAAAAAGCCGGAAACTTGGAAACACTTGCCTGGACCTGGATGGATAGATGGGGGGGAATAAAAGGGGGAAGAAAAAAAACTTTCCCCAACGGAACAAGGAACACACACACACACACAGACACACAGCAGCAGCAGCTACCGTGCCGTGTCACCGGATCACCAACACCACCACCACCGGACATCCACCTCCGGGACCCGGAATCAGCAAGCCATTCACGCTCATTTGGCGCATCATTCAGTGCGGGCGGGCACCGATAGAGTGCTGCACGATCCCCTCAACCCCCTATCCTCACGACCCTCCCCCTACCCGTGTGGAAAAGTTTTCCACAAACGGCCGTTCGGTCGACGCTGTGGGAGCGCGCGTGCCGTGATCAATGAATCGTTGGATCGAAGCCACTTGCTACAGTCACTCGCTCCTTCCCCTTTCCCCTTCTCCTTCCACCCCGTGGCGGGTGCGGGTGATGATGCGCACCGAACGCGTCCCAGAAGCTCATCGATTTGTCCGATCCGTTGCCCAAAAGTTCCCGTTTTTTTTGGTTGGTTTTTGCTGCGTTCCGCTTTTCCCTTCCTGTTTTCTCACTCCCCAATGTGTGTGTGTGTGTGTTTTTTTTGTGAGAATTCTGTTGCTGCTAAGACTTGGGACTTGGGAGTCACATTTCGCGATTCAATTCGCCAAATTCCGGAGGGGGGTGGTGGCGGGCCTGAAGCTAGTCATCTTTCCTCACCACCACCAGGCGCATAAGATGGCGGATGCAAGAGTGTCGATATATATGTGCCAGGTTAAGGCCTCTCGGCATGCATTATCCGCTCTGGTTCTGACACTGACGGCACGGGAAGTCGAGACTCACGGCGGGGGAGGGTAGGGAGGGGACTTCCCCCCTCCCCCTCGAGGCAGCTAAGCAACCGGAGCGAAGCAAATTGACTGACGCGCGCGCCTCACGACGACGACGACGATGATGACGTCGAGGACGGACGACGTACTCCAGCCAGGTCTCCAGGTTGGTTGGGCGAGTGGGAAGGGAAAAAGTTTTTAAATTAATAAAGTTGCTATTAGTTAGAGCCACCCAGGTGTGGAGGGGCTCTACGGGGTGGGGCCGGCTCAGACCGGCTCACATACTCGCATCGCAGCCTCGTCGTCGCTCCGCCCAACTACTACTGCATCTCCAAGGAATGTCTTGAAATGTCTCGCCTCAATTGGCGCGTTGGCCGCAGAACCGTGGGATGGGGGGAGGGGGAGAGGGGGAAGAACCCACTTCCACTTCACAACCATCACAACCACCACCACGGGGTACGTCGTGCTGGCAGAACCAATTTCATGCTCGTGCTCCATCATCATCATCATCATCATCTCTTTGGCTCTCTTTTCTTCTTTCTCTCTCTATCTCTCTGTCTCTCTCTCTCTCTCTCTCTCTCTTCCTTTCTTAGGCGCAAATGCAAATTCCCTATACCCCCCCTCCCCACCCCCTCTCGCAGTTGAGGCTGATGCGCTACTTACGAGCAACGGTTTGATTTGATTGAAGCTGCTGCTACTGCTGCTAACACGGAGATGCCTTTGAAAGATGCTGTGCCACTAGTGCACCCACACAGACACATACACAGACACACGGACACACCAACACGGACACACGGACACACTGCACAGTACAGCACAGCACAGCGGCTAGCGCTGTCCGAATGGAATGTCAATTGTTGATTGAAGACCAGAAGCGAGCCGCTTCGGGGGGGAAGAAGTGGTAGATTAGGGGGGGGGTAGAAGTTGCAGTTGATCGTGGCGGCGTTGTCCTGGCGGATCCCTGGTACGCTCGTACACACACACACACGCACACACACTCTCTCTATCTTCTCTCTCTCTAACTCACACACACACACACACACACACACGAAACCCCCCTTTTACATCGACACAAGCACACTGATTCACACATTACGCACACACACACACTAACGTACAGACGTGTACGTACAGCCAGTAAGACACCGAACACTGATGCCGCTGCTGCTGCTACTGGGTCACACACGCACACACACACAGCAGCCACAGCACACTGACATCGGGATGTGCACCAGAACCGCGCAAGGAAACACAAGCGACAGAGACGCGGCCGGCAGGGGGTTGAGAGGGGGGACAAAAAGGCGCGAGGACCCTCGAGACCCTCAGCTGCTGTCCTTCGTGCGTGCTGATTGCTTCGTGAGGTTCTTTTCTGAGGCTCTGGATCTTGCGTGGACACCTCACCTCACCACTCTCTACACTCCACACACACACACACATACAGACACACAGAGGCATGCACTACTACACCGATCGTGACGGGAACCGCAAACCCAACCCCAAACCCCATCCAGCGCTGAGGCCGGAACGCTTGCGCAATGTTTCGAAATTCCAAAAGTGCGCACACACTCACACATGCACGCACGCATGCACGTACGTACGCACTCAGACACTACTTGTTCTGGTGCCTGCTGCCTGACAACTCCGCATTCCGCGTGGCTGCCGCGAACCTAAAAGCGTGTACAATTCGCCTCTACCTAGCACCCTGCGAAGAGAGACACAGAGGGAGAGTGTGTGTGAGGGAGAGAGGGAAAGGGAAGAGGCAGAGAGATAGAGAGAGAGTGAAATGGGGCGGCAATCGCCAAAGCCAAAAAGAAAAACCGGAACCGCCTATCTGAACGACTGCAGTCGTCACAGGTAGTCGCTGGCTCAACGCTTGCTGACAGCTTTGTCAGTGTCTTCATTTCTTCGAATCGTTCGCTTCACCTCCAGCGTGTCTCAAACCGGGACGGTACGCTTGTGTTCTGCTACTACTTTTCGCTTTCTCTATCTCTCTCTCTCTCTCATAGGGGGCATCTCTTTCGAGCAGCGCACTTTGTGCAGCAGGCAGGTAAGCAAAATGCAGAGCAGCACGAGCGACTTTTCTACCACAGCAAGCAGAGCAGATTTTGCTTAGTTTTGGCTGCTCGATGGACTCGACGGCCAGGACAGGACTGTTCGTTCCGTCAACAGGTGCAGGGGTTGGGGGAGAGGAAAAAACGGCAACGATTTCATTTCCACTTCTTTCACAGCCCCGCAAACGCCGTGATGTCGACGGTTTCTGCCCACTGGTTCTGCGCGGACAGCCTTTCGTTCACCAACGCCGTTCACCGCTTTGACCACAACGCTCGACGAGCAGCGCAAAATGGCGGGCCAGCAGCAGCACCAGCAGCAGCAGCAACAGCAGCCGCAGGAGCGCACACGAGAGAGAGAGCCCAGAGCTGGCTGCCATTTTGAATCCTGCTGTGGTGGAACCTTCTACCATGGCTACCGTACTGGCGACCTAAACTTGACCACCACACACATCTGAAATCCCCAAAAACACCTCCTGAACCGTCCTCTGGTTTCCACCGTCCTCTGGATATCTCTCGGATAACACTCGAATGTCGCTACTCCCCAACCCGTACGCGACGATAATGATAAGGTACTACCGACACACACACACACGCAGGCGCGCACACGTACACTGTACCGCAAAGGCTTTCCCCCTTTAGTCAAATGGGGCTTTTGGTGGACGAGTGGCCAACGCCAGGTTCCCTGCAGTTGCCACGGTGATCGAGTAGGAAGGGATTGGGGGTGGATCGGGGTTCGAAGGAAGGAAGGTGCTGGAAGCTGGTATACTCTGGCACACTCACTCACTTCACGCTAAAGGTGAACAGGCAGGCAGGCAGGCAGGCAGACAGGCACAGATCACCGCTCTGGCAGACCTCCACCGTGCAACACACTCACGACCAAGCTTGACACGACACGACAGCCGACACACGACAGGGCGTTCGCGCGCGCGTCCGTCCGTTCGTTCGGAAGGCTACTACTGGACGACCCACGAGCCCCGCGAAGAACCCGACGACCCGACTAATAGCCTCGGAGCTCGGTTCGACGATTCGTCCGTTTTCCGAGCAGGCGAGCGAGCGAGCGGGCGAACGGACGAGCGAATGAGTGAGATGAGAACGGGGGCCCCGAGGCGAAGCCCGAGCTTCGCCGCGCTCACATCTCACCTCATTCTCACACGCCACTACAGCACACGCAGCGAGTCCTCACGGGCACGGGCACGGTCCATACGCTTCGATTGGCACGAAACCGCGAAAGATGCGCTGTACGGTCGGCGCGCCGATCCCCGAACCAAGTGCAGTGCGTGTGTATGTGTGTGTGTGTGTCTGTGTCTCCTAGCGATAATCGACCTTTTATCATCATCATCATCGTCGCTCGCTCGCACGCTCGCTCGCTCGCTGCTTCTCACTCAGCTGGTAATGCTGGTAGAAAGGGCCGAAACAACGCGATCGAGAAGAGGGACTGGTTGACCTGCAGGAACTCGTAAAGAGGTCCCTCTTATCAATCTCGCGTATCTCGCAACAGTCCTGATTACGCTCTTCCTCTCTTCCTCTCTCTCTCTTTCTAGCTCTGTCTCATCGGCTCAGTGAGAGCTTTGGTGTGGTGAGAAAGGGCTTGGCCACGGTAGGCTCACACACCGAGGCTAGGTGCCTTCGTCAGGACCCAGGACACTGGGAGTTCGCACGTTCGCTCTCGGCGTTCCAACTCGGTTCCGTGGCAGTTGGTCAGAATACCCGATCGTCCGCCAGCCCCACCAAGTGCAGGTGCATGCCCACGATCATCGGTTACTACCGACCCCCCCCTCCCCTCCCCTTTTTGGAACGTACAAATGGAGTCCTGTTTCCTACCACAAACACACACACACACTCACACACAAACGAATACACTGGGCCTGCTGAACTCACCACAAGGGGCAGGGTAGGCGCGGACGTTCGCGGTTCGTGGGGTGGCTGAAGTGGATGTGGAGAGCAGGGATGGAAGCCGAACCAGGAGCGCTCTCTGTCGACGGTGTCTTGGTCCGTGACGGTCCGTTCACCAGCACGTGTCGCACCCAACTGGCCGAGCACCGGATCACGATCCTCGGGATGGAATCGAGAAGCCAGCCGCCAGGATGCTGTGCGAGCGAGCTCCGAACCGAACCGAACGGACGCGAACACCTTGCGACGAGCGAAGCCGAGCCGAGGGAAACGGGAACGTGATTGGAGCTTTCGTGCGGCATGTTCGCCGCCTGTTCGGCTTCGTGATGTACTCCCCCTCCCCTGTGCACCCCTATTCCCTTTACCCCCTTACGCGTACCTTACGCTGTCTCCCTTATCAATACACACATACACCACGGGCGAGCTACACAGCCCGACACGCTCGTAGTGACGTAGTTGACGGGTCCGAAAGGATCGGTTTCGCGCGCAGACTCCGACGCCACGTCCGTCCATCAATCCAACCCATGCTCCCCCCCCCCCCCCCCTCATTCCTTCTCTCCTTTTCGTTATCTCGCACTCTTTCTCTCTCTTTCACTCTCTCTTTCTCTCTTTTTCTCTCTCTCTTTCTCTCCCGCTCTTTCTCTCTGTTCCTCTTGCTCTAATGGGCGCACACACACACACACACAGGCACAGGTACCTGCTCTGTGTTGTCGGCCTGTGCAGAGCAGTCGCTTCGCTTTCTTTCGCGAGCCTCCTTACGAGCTTCATCTTCTGCTCCCCGAAGGGCAGCCCGAACAGCCCGAACCCGATCCACTAAAAGTACGAAGTGAACTCCTATCTTCACACATACTCATCAAACACACTCACACACACACACACACGCGCGCGCAGAGGCACAGATAAGCACATCAGCAATCGACACAGGGCGACAAGGAGCGACAGAGAAAGAGAGCGAGAGAGAGAGAGAGAGAGAGACATGGAGAGAGAGAGAAAGATAGAGAAGCGGACGAAAATGGCTTGAAATGTGTGTGAGAGAAGAGGAGAAAGAAAAAGTAACATAACTAGAAGAAAACAAAGAAGAAGAAGAACAAGAAGAAGTAGCGAAGAGTAGAGGGAAAAAGTCGGTCGGTCGGCCGCGAATCCATTTGGTCCCAGCGCCCCCCCCCCCCCCCCCCCCAAAACTAGCGAGCGCGCCGCCATCGTCGTTCCATCGTCGTGCTCATCGACGACGGCGGCGGTGGCGTCGGCGGCGTCGGCGGCGTCGGTGGCTACCAGCCCCGGGAATCGGGTTGCCGAGCTCAGACACAGATCGGCATCCTTATCGGCGTGACACGTGCCACACGTCACGGCATCGTCTCCGCGCGTTTCGAGGTTCGAGCTCCGATACCGTCATCGCCATCCATCGGATACCCCGTAAACACTTCACTTCCCTCTGCAGGTTGCGGCAAGGCAGGTGCCACAACACACATACACACACACACACGGGGGCGCACCCATGGAGCTCCTAGAACCATCCTAGAATGATGATCGATTGGTGGTGGTCGAACCAGTCGAACCAGCGGTAAAGGAGAAGAATCTGCCTTCTTTTCGCCCCGGCAGATTTTGGGCGGTCCAAGGCGACAGTCCAAGAGGCAACTCACCACTTCGCTCACTACCTCTCCCTCCCGCAAAGAAAACCCCAGCGACCCCCGGGGGGGCCGAGTGTCAGGACGATAGGAACGACGGGGTGGTGGTGATGGTGGCAGGCCAATCGATATAATCTCGAATCGTTCGACGCGAGAAGGCCTCCGGGAGCGAATGGAGGCGAATGTTTTGTTGGGTTGGGTTGGGTTGGGTTGAGGAGGTGAGCAGAGCGAGCGATCAATTAACGTGAAACGAGCCAACTGCTGGAGCAGTAGCGGTAGTAGTACTACTACTAGTAGTAGTGTTAGTAGTAACAGTAGCAGTACCACTGCTACGGTGAGCTACAAGTAGTAGCAATAGGGATCCTCTGGGGTTAATGCTTTAGCGTTTGAACTTCCCGACGAGCTGTGTACCTGCCACCACAGGCCACAGGAGACAAGACAAGGCTTTCGGCTTCAAGGCCCCTACCCCATCAAAAAAACATCCCCCATTTGCTACCCTTGAGCACCCTTTAACCTATTGACGCGTTATTGGCGGCTGAAGAGAAAGCACCGACTGTTGCAGGGAAAGCACAAGGGCAGGGTGGCGATGTTTCGAAATTTTCCGAAAAACCCTACCCCCTACCCCCACCCCGCACCCCTCTTCGCCGGTGCTTTCTCTTTTGCTTTCATCTACAACTACCCCTCAGCCCAGCCCAGCACCCCCACCCCCAGGGAATCGATTCAGCATCCCCTGTGCCGTGGCCGTGGACAAAAACCACATTAAAGCGTTCCCGATACACCCCGCACCCTGCCCAAAAAACTACCCCAAAAACACAGCCCCACCTCCTCCCCGAAAAACACAGCCTCAGCGCTCAGCATTTTCGTGGTTATAGATCATAAATAGAACTCTAAAGCACTGTCGAGCACTCGCCTCTCTCTTCACTACCCGTGCACTGCTACTGTTCGCTTCACTGTCAAATGTCATATAACCCCGGTGGTAGAGAGGTGGAAAGGGAGAAGGGGGGGAGGGGGAAGGAGGTTGAGGTGACGCAGCACTAGGCCCGCAGGTGCCGCAGCCTTACGGTGCCAGGACACGCCAGACCCGCCAACCGCTGCCAAGGGTGGCTGGTTAATCAGCACCCTGCCTGCCTCCGCCCTCTCTTCCAATTTGTGGCAACCCACCCCCCCCCCCCCACCCCGTAGGGTCGGGTGCTCAATCTCGAGCACGGCGTCGCAGGTGTGCGTGTGTGTGTGTGTGTGGTAAAGAGCGGGAGCCGGAGGTCGTAAATCTTTTTATAAGCAGTATACATTCAACGTTAACCAGCAGGGACCCCCTGACGCTGCTGCTGCTGCTGCTGCTGATGCCGACGGTCGGAGCCTCGGACGGACTGAAGGGTGCACCACAAGAATCCCAGAAAGCAGGTTACAGGAAAGGAAGGGGAGGGGAGGGGGTTGGAGGGGGAAATTTCTTTCCTACAAAACAAAAGAAATCTTGCGCGAGCGCGCGCGCATGTGTGTGTGTGTGTGTGTGTGATGGCACAGGTGTGATGTTGTCGGCGTCGCGTGTCCCAGCGAAATCAGCATACCATGAAGGTGGTAGAGAGGAGGAAACAAGAGGAGGGCATGAAGGAGGAGGAGGAGGGGGAGGAGCAGGAGGAGGGGTTGCAGTAATCGCTCTGCCCATGGTTGCACATAGTACTGCCGAGGAGGTCCCCCCTCCCGAGAAAAGAAAGTATTTCACGTTCCGTTTCCTAGCGAGACGCCAAACAGCCCTCCAACCCCCTTATAATCCCCTTTACCAAATAGTATACACTCAAACACACACACGCACACACGTACGCATTACCATCATCAGCAGCAGCTGCCGCTGCTGCGCGGTGGGCAATCGAAATTCGATGATCGGTCGTGCCCTAGGCAACCGATGGGGGACGAAATGGGGTGAATTGGTTTGGGGAGGGGGAGGGGGAGGGGGTTGTAATGCAGGAACAGGGGAGACGGCCGCCATGGAAAGTGGCGAAAGACTGGTGACGTGCCGGGCACACACACACGTCGGCACCCAAACAAATGCACCAAAAATCCAGCAAAACGGCAAAATGGATCCCGATGGACCGATGGTTCACGTTTCCCTCGAGGGGCGCTTAACTCACCCCGCGCGGTTGACGGATCGCGGACGCGTACTCGGGCGATCCGGAATCTGGCCGCATTATGGCCGCAAAATCCATCTCACCATCGGTTCGGCACCTACTGCAGAGGAGCGGTGACAACGTATGAACGGTGTAAATAGAAGAGAGAGATGCCCGAGAGACATAGAAGAAGAGAGAGGGTATGTGGGGTAGGGGGATGAATAAATGAAGAAAAGAAAATAAAAGGGAGAGAAGGGAATGCGGGGATAAGTAAATAGGCCACTGGCACAATCCTGTCGTCGTCGTTGTCGTCGGCCGTCATCGTAATCCTGCAGTGTGATGTGCGCACGAAACCAGCGGATCGCTGAACAATGGCGGAACACGCCGAATGGATGAGCTACATCCTCCCATTGTCAACGGGCCGTTACAGCATAGGCTGCAACCGAAACGGTGAGGATACAACATGACAGACCATACGGAGAGAAAGGAAGGGCATGAATAAGAAGGAGAGAGAGAGAGAGAGAGAGAGAGAGAGAGAGAGAGAGAGAGAGAGAGAGAGAGAGAGAGAGAGAGCGAGAGTGAGAAAGAGGGACACGAAAACGAAATGTGACTCCACGGGCACTGTCATCACTACCAACACCAACCACCAGGGAGGGAAACACCAGGTGCAGCAGCCGGATCGGTTGCTGCCTGAATTTACGACCCGGGGACCCCCCCCCTTCCACCCCCCCCTCCCCCTCCCCCCGGAAATGGGCTCAATGTTCGAGAGGTGCTGAAAGTACATCATTAAATAATGAGGTTGCCGACATCGACCATCAACGCCCCCCCACCACCGCCTTCCTCGATATGGCGGATGGCGTGACTCCACGATCCTCGTACTGCCCCCGTCGTGGTAGTGGTGGTGCCCCTGTTATGGTTCCAATCATTATTATCCCTTTTTATCAATACGCGCCGCTTTATGAAGAGGTACTTTGTGCAAGCTCGTGTGTTTGTGTGTGTGTGTGTGTGTGTGTGTGTGTGTATGTGTGTGTGTGTGTGTGTGTGTGTCGCACCTGTTCTGACCTCTTGGAGTCGCCAGTAGTCTGGTACGTGGCCACCAGACGAGACAGCGAGAGATTCTCCTTCGAAGTCCTTTTCAGTGCAATAAATACATCGCACTCTCTCTCTCACACACACACACACACTGCTCCTGGTGCTCAGGAACGGTTCGAAATTCCATCGAGTGGATTCCCGTTGGAATTTATGATTTAATGTTACCGCTTTACACTTATGTTCGAATCATGATGATGATGATATTCCGCGCAATATGCCCCAACGCGCTCACACAGGTGTGATGAACCGAGGGAGCGGAGGGGGTTGAAATGGAGTCAAGGGGCCCAGTAGCATTCCCGGGGGTTTTTACGTTCAGCCGTTCAGTTGAGCGCACCGCAATCCCCCACCACTCCCACTTTCTCGCCTCCCCAAAACCTAAGGCTGCAATCCAATCAACCGTTAAAAGAAGCCAAATGCAAATGCCACGAGCAAATCGGCAGGCGGCTTGCACGGAGAAGACTGCCATAATTGGCGCCTTTGACACCCAGCTTTATCGGTTAGCACACCCCCATGCAAGCAGGGGGCAGGGGAGGGGGTGGACATTCGAGCTTTATGGTATTGAAGCATCGGTATTACATATGCACGCTGATACGCTGCTGCTACTGCTGCTTATGGAGGATTCCACCCGCGTATTCCAACTCCTAACCTTCCCCCTTACGAAATGGGAATGGGAAATGGGGGGTGCAACCTTTATTGCACTTGCCAATGTGATCCAGAAGCTGCTACGCGGACGCGAAGCACGCGCGATTGGCATCAACTGCACTTCCTGCTGCCAGCGCACCGGCTGCAGGTGCTCGCACGAAGTCACGTGTCAGTCACGAACGAACCCACAGTACCAGCGGCAGCTTGATTGGACGCCCCCGGGGGGTTGGAAGGTGGAACGGAGCGTGCGATTTATTTGTGCAATCATACACTTCATCTAGCGCGACGCGAGATTCCCATCTTCACTGCACTACACTCTGGCGAACAACGCGAAGAAGCAGCGCACGTGGTTGCGGTTTGTGGTGTAGCGGCCAGGGGGCCAGTTACCGGGGGTCGGGGGTGCAGTAGCACCCTTTGGCGATGGCAACTGGTAACGCCGTAACGAGGGAGGAAGGGCGTGCGAGCTGAGACACGAGGGAGCAATAATCGTAAAGACCATCACCATCCCCAGCACGCCCCCATCATAATGGCAGCTCCTTGTCGTACTCTTCTTGCTCCCTGCTCCTGCTACTCCTCCTTCCCTTCCCTTCCCTTCATTGCTGCATCAATTGCAGCAAGTGTGCGTCCACGAAGACGACGTTGGCACGGCACGCATCAACGTCGGATAATGAGCCGATCAAAACATCAAACGCCGTTAATCGGAGCAGCGAAGCAAGTATCGAGGAGGCGCAGCGAATGGTCACGGGTACCGCGGGTACCACCAGGCGCCTCCATTTGTAAATTGTCACGAATTGTTGCACCCTCACCCCAACAACAGCAACAGCGGGTACCGACGCCATTTTCGATTCGACTCTCGGCACTTGGCGGATGGTTTGGGGGTTTTTTTTTAAGGCAAATACTGGGCTGGTCTGGTCTGCTATTAGCTCAGTGATCACAGCACGATCCTCAACCCTCCCTCCCTCACCCCCTTCCTACCCCTACACCCCTTATAGCAGCGTTCCGTGGAGAGTGTGCCCAATATTTGCGTTTTTTGGCTCCAGGAGCAAGGATGTGTAGCAGGGAGGGGGAGGGGGGGAGGGGAGGATATTTGGGGGAGGAATAAAAGGGCTCTCGCATCTCGGGCTACCAGCAGTGACACCGAGCCAAGGGTAATGACTACCTTCATCGGGCGCCGTCGACAAGCAGCAGCAGCAACAGCAGCAGCAGCAACAGAGAACTGCTAAAGCTGAACCCGGGGATGGGGGCAAGGGTGGTGGCATGTTAAAGAAAATTGTAAGCACAGCCTGTTACACTCCCCTTCCCCCCTGGCCCGCCGGGTCGGAAGGGATGTTGCTTGTGCAGGACCCCGACAACGGATCCGAAGGAACACCGGAAGCACCCAATGATTCCCACCTTAAAGCGAACGGTCACAACGACAACGGCAATTTAGGGGAGAGGTTGGTGGGGGGTTAGGGGAGGGGGTGCGATGTTGAGTGGTGGAGCGAGCGGGGTTGTCAATTTCCGGCAGAGCGAGCTTTCAGTGTAGCCCTCTACCGCCACCCCAAACCCTAACCCCACCTTGTCTCTCTCTCTCTCTCTCTCTCTCTCTCTCTCTCTCTCTCTCTCTCTCTTTCTCTTTCTCGCTCTCTCTTTTTCTCTCTCTCTCTCTCTTTCTCTCTCTCTGTCCGCTCCGATCTGAATCCACTGAAGAGCTCGAGCTGAAGAGCTAAGCCGACGAAGGGGCCCGCAGCACGGACCTTGCCAGGGAGTAAAGGCTCCGTGGGGGCAAGGGCGGGAAGGGGGCGGTCGGTAAGGCAGAAGGATGCCAACAATAAAGAACGTAATCGTCAACATCTCTCGCACAGTTGTCGACAGCGCGTCGAGTCGCGTTGGTTTTGGCCTGGCTGGCCCCTCGTGCAAACCTCGATCTCCACCCTCTGAGGGGAGGGGGTTGTGCGCTACATACGCCTCGAGGGTCTCCAACTCCTAATCGAATCACAAGAGGGGACAAATCACAACTCCATTATGTGAGCGCTCGGCAAACAAATTAATATATGAATGCAAAACCGGTCGCGACCGGGGTCCGGGGAGGAGCGGAAGGGGAGGGGGGGTCGTGGAAGGGCGCCTCACTTACTCTCCACCAGCCATCCTGCGCTCTTCACTTCCATGCTCAGAGATGGTGCTGGTGCTGCTGTATGGAGCCTGCTGATTGCATTACACAGCCCAGGCCCAGTTATTGTTGTTAGGCTAAGGGGTGGGATGAGGAAGAAGAAGGGCGGCGGGGGAGGAGGGGTGGTGTGCACGGGGAAGACACACAGCCGATCACCTGAACCGCGAAGAACGAACCGGAGACCGGAAACCACCTTTACCTTCAACGCAAACACGCGCACACGCATACACGCATACACACACACACCAGCGTCAGCGTTATCAGCAAGCGCAAAAGCCGCTAATCAAACGCGACGCGATGCAACGCACCCCGTGGCCAGTTAATTACTTAGTGTGCACGCGTGTCTGCATCTGTGTGTGTGTGTGTGTTTGTGTGCGTTCTGGTGGCAATACACAACCGCAAAAAGGGGGAGGCCGGATGTACGTAAATGCACATACACATACAAACAAACTAAAAAGTATGAAGTAAAACGTAATTTTCGCGAGCCCCCCTGCGTCGCTCGTTGTATGCCGATCCGTTTCCGTATCTACTAGTGCGTGTGAGCATACGCGTGTGTACGAGTGTGTGTCTGGGTGCGTGTGTGCGTCTGACAATTTAAATAGAAACCAAAACCCGGCCACGGTCCAACATAACGACAAATGTGACAAAAAAGGGAAGGGGGAAGGGGGGGGTTTGAGGGGGTTTGAGGGGGTGGGTTCGTCTCGTTGGCGTACACAGCAGACCACCAGTTGCCTGGTGCTGGTGCTAGGGGTGATGGTGGTGGTGGTGGTGTCTGCAGCAATCAGCATCGCAGGCAGGATAATCCCATTCTCCCCAAACCCCTCACCCCTGTCACGTCCCTAAACCGATCAGTGCAGAGAACCGCAAAAAAAAATCCCCCTCCCC
>NC_064873.1:6685503-6688003 GCF_943734745.1 Anopheles darlingi
ACCGATGATTCCCGCTTCTTTTTTTTTTTCTCGCGCACCCTCACGCCCGCCAGCAGCAACGCTCTCCGGTTGCTTCCGGTTCACCCCATCCCCCCACCCAAAAGGGGTTGCTCACCATCGCATACCTTCGTGGAAGAAGACATTAACTTCGCCAGAACCGGAGATGGTGGTGGTGGTGGTTCACCTGCAGCCGTGAAGATAAGGTAATAATTTGAAAATTTATCACCGCTAATTGAAGTTAACGGCCACCACCCTCCCGGTCCACCCCTTCGTGGTAGGGAGGGTTTTTTCGAGGGTGTGACCGAGAGTGACCCCAAGGCAACGCTTTGAACCCTTTGAACGTGGCACACACCCTTCGTGGTCGTTGTCGTGTCGTGGGGTCGCCTCATGCAATCCCAATCATCAGCGTCTCACGCCGGGGTGGGGGGGGGGGATGAGAGGGGGATGAAACACGACAGGAATGTTGTGTTACCCTTCTTACCCACCATTCTCTCTCTCTAACACGAAGGACAAGAAAAGGATCACAATAATGAGGCGCGAATGGTGGCCGACCGGCTAGATCCTTTTCGCCAGATCACTAACATCCCTCGATCGTAATGGGGGGGGTAGAACAGTACTGCTGCAGTATACTTTCTTTGTGTGTGTGTGCTTGTTTGTTTGTTTGCGATGGCTGTTCTTTCTCTTTCTCTTTTTCTGTCTCTTTTCTGTCTCTTTCTCTTTCTCTTTCTCTTTCTCTTTCTCTTTCTTTTTCTCTTTCTCTTTCTCTTTCTCTTTCTCTTTCTCTTTCTCTTTCTCTTTCTCTTTCTCTCTTTCTCTTTCTCTTTCTTTTTCTCTTTCTTTTTCTCTTTCTCTTTCCTGTCCGGTCCTGTCCGTAGCAACCCCTATTTTAACATTTGCACCAACGTCAGATCGATGTGTCCAGTGGGGTTTCCCCCCTCGATTCGATCGAAGCGATTCTCATCCCCTTTTATCCACAACGGTCCTTTGGATTGGTTGGTTGGTTGGTTACGCACACCCGTCTTATGCACGCTCGCATGAGTGCACAGAAGGGATGCATGCATGGCATCCGGGAAAGGGGTGGCTGTGGGAGGGTGGGGGGTTTAGGTAGACTTGCCAGCTAGCCAGCACCCGGGCACTGGGCTCAGTCAGCCGGTAGCAGCAGGGACCATTGAATAAAGATTTGCGACTGCACCCGGTCCGGTGAGCATTGAATGAGATGCGCAGTGATGATTCAAGCGTTCAAGCATACATACATGGCTGCAGCTCAGCAGCAGAGGCTCTCACCTGACCTAACACAAAACTCGTTGTGTGATGCGAGCGGGTGAGAGCGGAAGGACTACTTGAAGGAACTGCACGGAATCGGAATCGACGCCACGATCGATACCACGGCTCAGAGGGGGTGGTGGTTGGCCGTCTGTCCTAAGAACGTCCTCAGAACGTTCGTGACGTGACGGGGGAGGGGTTGTAGGGTGAAATAGATTGCGAAAAGTTTTCACTTCGATCTCTCTCCCAAGGCCCCCAAAAGGTTAGCCGGTGCTGGGTGTGGCAGAAGTTCTGGCTCCCGAGTGCTCTCTCTTCCTTTCTCTCTCTCTCTCTCTCTCTCTCTCTCTCTCTCTCTCTCTCTCTCTCTCTCTCTCTCTCTCTCTCTCTCTCTCTGTCATTTGTTCACACGGTTTTTTGGGGGGCTGGCTGTCACAAATGATGAACGTCGCCGCCATTTATTTACGGGTGACAATTCCAACTTTTCCGCATGCCCAGACAGCGCTGGTAGGACTGTGGCGTGAAGATGGCGGCGTTAAAGTTACTCCCGAGTAGGCCGTACCCACAGCGGTAGTCCCGCAATTACGATGTCAATGGTATTGAGGAGTGAATCTTGATCCTGACACACTCACATGTGAATGTGAATCTTGATCCTGGGGACGCTCGATTCGATATCGTCGCCCTTTTTTCCTCTGGGAGTCGCCGTCGCTTGTTTACGCCGGTTGTTTGTCGACTCACACTGACACATACACACACACACACACACACACACACACAGATCTGACTGGTTGTGGTGGTGCCTTCTTGGGAAACACCGATGGCAACCACCACGTAGCAACGCTTCTCATAAACGCTCCATAAATGAACCAGCATTTCAATGCAAACATAACCTCACTGTGGCTTTGATGGTTTTACGGCCTACAGGTCACCACACACCAACACACACACACAAGTGCACACACACCACACACCCATTTCAGTGGTTTGCCTATAAGGTAATCTGATCGAATTTCGCTGACGCTGAAAACAGCCCCCCCCAACCCCCAACCCCCACCTCCGCGGGAAGGTGGAAGAGAAGGAACCGAGGGGGGGGGGGGGAGGAAGGAGGGTGCGACGAGGGACGGGCCACGGTTTCGGGTCAGGATTCAATTAGTGGTGGATGAAATGGTGGATCGCAATTTGATCGAAATCAATCCGCAAATCCGCCTCTCCTCTCCTCTCCACCATCCTAGGGCCTAGG
>NC_064873.1:6693003-6755503 GCF_943734745.1 Anopheles darlingi
TTTCTACTCCCCGACGCACGCGTTCTCTCTCTCTCTCTCTCTCTCTTCTCTCTCACACACATAAACACAGTCACATACAAACGCTTTCCATTTCACTTTCTTCGTTTACTTCCTGTTTCGCACAAACTACGATGCATCTCTTCCGCTTCGCGCACACACACACGCTCTCTGATACATCGCAGGTTGTCGCAGGTCGTGTAGCTCGTTTGGCTGCTTTCTGCGGTGCGGGAACGATGTGCGCGAATGCATAGAACGGGATGAACTAATGCTCTGAGGGCGCGGAATTTGCACGGCACGGCATTTTCCATTGCGCGCGCGCCCCCGAAAAGGAGTGTTTGCGTTGCGTTAGAGAGCAACCCCCCGGCAGGCAGGCAGCACCATAATGTCACTTGTACGGCTATTAGCAGATCGTGCAAAGGGATCACACTGACACACACTTCGGATGGCTTCGAGACCAGTAGCGTCAAACCACCAGGCACCGGAAAAACTTTCACCATTCACCAGTTGTTTGCGAATGTATCTCATGTGCTGCTGCTGATGCTTCTGATGCTAGCGAAGGCTAACTAGATAAATAAATTCCTGCTGTCCAAAATCCAAGCATCATTGTACCCAGTTGAACAGCAGATCGCAGCAGACGAGAGGCAGCAGGGCGGGGGGGGGGGGGGTCAGGGCGCTTCCTCCCTCCAGGATGTACGACGGGACCTCCGTCGGTGGAAGGTAAGAGGTGGGTGTCCCAAAAGCGTCTCAGCATATTTGCCATAAAATCGCTCCAAATGAACGAACCGTACGACGGTGGTTGCGGTAGTATTGCAAGCATTGTGTGTAACCATACACCCTCTCTGTCTCTCTCTCTCTCTCTTTCTGCCATGCTCTACCCCCTTACTCTCTATCTCTGTTACTAGTCACCACCCACGCCCTGTTTTGATACACACACGCACACACACACAAGCACATGTTTATACGTCCAGCCATTAAACGAATGCATGCTGACAGAAACTTCACAAATTAATTCGCCCCAAAAACTCACCCCTTTTCTACGGTGACGTGTCCATTGTGATGAGATGTGTGTGAGTGTGTATGTGGGTGTATCGCAGGGGGTAATGTTAGGAGCAGTAAGCAGCACACACCCACACACGCCGTTACGTTCGGTGTGCTACTGTAATACAATGGTATCGAAGGGCACCCCCCAAAAAAGACCAACCCCCTTTCGTCGGCGATGGACCCCGGTTGGAGCCAGTCATCAAGGAACGCAACGGCGACGACGACGACGGCGGTGGTGGTAGTAGTGTTTTTGGCGAAACTTTAAAAACAGCCGGAGTCAACTCCCTCCCCGGGGGGAAGGGAAGGGGGTTGGTTGCTCGGACCAACCGGGCGACGGGTGTCGGAACGTTACGGTATATATCTCCGCCTTCGTCAAAGCGACACCTATACTCCGGAACCAGCTGTGCCCGAATTCCAAATTCTACGAGCCTCGCTCCGGGGCCTCGAGCCACACCCCTCTCTCTCTCTCTCTCGCTCCCCTCTCCCAAGCAGCCCCAACAACGGTCCGAACGCTCCCCGATCCACCACCCCGGATCAATCAGTTGTAGTTTTGCGCTTTTCAACATGCGGTTAAATTATTTAACCCTTGTGTGAACCGCACCCTGGAGAGAAGGGTGAGGGTGTGCAATGATAGGGAGGGGTGAGTGGAGGGGTTGGGAACCATAGCTATTCTACTTCGTTGGGCCTCGCTTGAGCTGCTGCTGCTGCTGCTTAGCCTAGCGTCAAACAGGACGAACGATGAAGCTGAATAGCTGTTCCACACCATCCCCCGTTCCACCACCCCTGGACTGGAACAACAACTTTACGCCCAGTGACGCCCCTAATGGAGGGACAGATGGAGATGGTCCGCACCGAAGAGGTAGCGGTTAATACTATCCGAACCGCTCCGGTATACGTTACTACTACTACTCACCGCTAGCTTGCGTCCGGTACAACCAAGCACCCTGCAACCCTGTGCCACCACCCGGTACCAGGCGTCTCCATCAGTTTTTACCCTTGCAGCAGCAGCAGGAGTATGTGTGTATGTGTGTATGTTCAGCAGAGCGCTATAGCTGGGGCATTACCTGCGAATGATTGGGAGAAAGACAGATCGATTTTCAGTTTTAGTTTCGGAATCCGATTAACGCTATGGTCGAAGACGAATAGATAGTTTGGAGGGGGAAATGAGGAGGAGGAGGAGGAGGAGGAAAAGGGGTTGAAGAAGCTGCTGGGCGCGCCCACCGGCACCGTTTGATTGATTTCGTTCATGGTTCATGGTATGCCGCACACAACAACAACACGCGGTGTGTGAAGTAGGAGGTGTATGTGTGTGCGCGTGTGTGTGGACGTAGACTCTCGGATGCCAATTGACTCGGGATTGGCACTGGCTTCTGGAGGTGGCTTTCGCAGGACACGGGGGGGAGGGCGAAGTGGGTAGTTCCATGGGAGGGGGTTGTTGGTTGGAAGCCAACAACAATAACAACAACAACAAAAAAACACCAACCCCGGGTTTCGGTTCTGTTGAGCGGAGCTCGATGTGGATGGAGAACGTCTCCTCTTACCGGTGCTGCTCTCGGTACCAGCAGCAACCGGCAGCATAATGATGTGCTACACCCCCTACCTACCAACCCCCTCCCCCTTCCCGGGTCCACCATGTGGAAACTCATTATCTCGACGGCGAATCGCAGGCCGGGTGGCGGCCGGCGGCCCAGTAATTGGATGTCAGGTAACTCAATATTTGCCGCGAGCGCCCACAGTGGCAGTGGCTGGTCTGGCGGACTCGACTGTTGCCACTCCGCACCAGCCCTCCACCCCCCCTTCGCTCCACTCCGCGGCACAACTCGCGGGAATGCCGAACGACAAGGGGATGTATCATTTGCATACATCTTGACCTGGCCAACGGCGCGGCGATGCAACCGATGGCCGGGTTGGTGAATCGGTGATGATGATGTAGCCGGTTCCTCGAACCCGCCCCCTCCTCCCCTTGCAGTGCATCCTTCCGCTCATCCCCTCCTCTGAAGGCCCAGACACTCCTTTATCGACGTCGCTGTACGACGACGACGGCACCGCCGTGGTCGAATCGCAGGATCGAAGGAGCAGCAGCAGCAGCAACCTACGAGTCCCTCGGTAAGAGTGTGCGTGCGTGTGTGTGTGTTAATGTGGGGTTTTGTGTTGCAAATTTTGGAGGCTGCAAGCCCTGCACGAAACGCCCAAAACGCTGCTCGGTCGGTCGGTCAGTCGTAGGTAGGTTGGTTGGGGTTCTCTCCCGCCCCTTTCTCTAGCCTCCCCTGTTCCGGTCCGGGGGGGGGGGTTTGTTTTTGTTTTTTTTCTTTTTCTTCTTTTCTTGGCAACCAATTACCTGCGCCCATTTTGCTTACCACCCGGGGCACCCGAACGAACGAACGAATCACCTTCATGCACGTGGTGGTTCCTGAATGGAGCTCTTATTGGGACTGCCACCTCTCATCCCCATCCCCTTTTTTTGTACGTTGCTCCTTCGGGGATCGCCAATCGCGCCGCCGCCGCCACCGCCACCAAATGCTGGCCATACGTGGAATGCCGGAGGGGGGGGGCTGTGGAGAGCCACCGCTACACCAACCACGCTACGAAGATGTCTACTACGTACAACTCCACGAGCGGTGATGTAGCGGGTGAGGGGGACTTCCGACTTCCTGCATCATTCTTTTTTTTTGCTGCGCTCCCTCCCCGTGACGTGACTTGTACATGTTTGTGTGTGTGTGTGTGTGTGTGTGTGTGTCAAAAACGTGAGCAAAGCACAGGAAAAAACGGTGGAGCGGGGGAGGTGGGTGGGGGAGGGTGGAACTGCTCGTCACAGTCCTCATGTTCACCATCAATTCCAATTGAATTATGTCATGATGCTGCCGCATACTGCTAGCGAAGCGAGGGCCCTTGGAGCCCAAGGCCTCAACTTGGGCCCGTATGTGTGTGTGTGTGTGCAGACTGGCAGGTGTAATCGAATTCAAGTGTAGCAACAACAACAACAACAACGTTAAATAAAGAGTCGCATTCAATCGCAACACTTCGTGGCATCTCGTCTGCTTCCGCCAATCAACACGGAACCACCAACTCCCGGCCCGTCGTCTTTGCCCACCCTGGCAAACCCTCCGGGTCTACTCTCTGCCCTGCCCCCCCCCCCCCCCCCCCAAAAAAAACTAATGCTCATCTATTTGCCTGTGTTTTGTGCTCCTCTATTTCCTAGTAGTGGTTTTTGGTGTATTTTTTCTGATCTATTTTTTGCCTACTATGGGGAGGGGACATGGTAGATGGCGTGTAGCGAGCGAGAGCTATTTTCCAAACCCCTTTCTTGCACTGAGGTAACCAATCAAAACGCCAAGAACGTGAACGTGGCGTGAAAGTGTTTCCAGCCTTTACCGAACCCATTAACCCATACCCGTTCTGCTCCTTTTTTACCTATCTACCAGGAAGGTGGTAAAGAAGATGGTGGGGGGAGGGGGGGAGCGGGACCGCTGACGCGCCGGACGCAGAAGCGCAATGACACCTTCCGAAATTACGCGGTTCGTAAATAATCTACTTTACAGCACCCATTACGAGCGAGTGTGATAGAGAGAGAGAGGAAGAGAGAGAGAGAGAGAGAGGCAGAAAGAGAGGGAGAGAGACAGCCGTTAGAAAAGTGGTGGGGTGGGGTGGGTGTTGGGGGTGTAAAGCAAATAAGATGCCGTCACAACCACCCCTAGGTAGGGGAGCGATTTCGCTGATGAACGCCCGGCCCGGCCCGACCCGAGTAGCTGATGGTGTCTGATCGACCCCTCCCTCACCCCTCTTCCTTCCTCACCGTCCTTCCTGGACCGCTCCTGGGGCGCAGGACGCAAAACTTTTTCACTAAACCAATTTTCATTCCTTTCGCGCGAAAGAGAAGTGAGATTGCTGACAGAGGGGGGAGGGGGTGGGGGGACGGCAGGCGAACAGGAACGGCTCCTTCCTTCTTCCAGCTCCCGGGTGCCGGGCCCCGCGCGATGGTGATCCGTAACGACACGCAAAATAAGGGTGTGGTCAGCGATAGTAAGCGGAACGGAAGAAGCGAAGCGGAAAAGGAGAAGAGAAAGGCGTCATAAGAAACCCCCCCGGGTGGTGGTGATGGTGCAGCAGGTGAGGGGGATACGGGTGTGCCATCTAGCCGCGCGCACGCACGCTACCAGCACCGTATCGGGGGGGGGGGGGGGGGGGGGTGGTTGGGGAGGGTGCAAAACGGAAAACAAAACAAATTGTCTTCCGTTGAGCAACCTCCTGGAAGGGGGTGGAGGTGGTTGGGTGGCAGGAGGCTTGTCCCAGGGGCCGAGTCAGCAAAGGATAATTATTTCGAAAACCACCCACCACCCACCACCCACCACCCACTACCAGCAGCAGCAAAACCCCGGAAGGAATCCTGGACCGAAAGTTGGGGTTCGCGAAGGAACAAAGTTGCTTCGCGAGTTTGTCGCGGCCTGCTCTGATGGCCTGTGAGGGGGAGGGGGGGAGGGGTGTGAAGGGGGGGGGATACCGAGCTACCGACACCTTTTGCTGATGATGATTCGTTCGCACCGCGTCACTCCGCCCTTCGGCTGGCTGCCTGGCTGCTTTGTTTTTAACGCGAGAAGTTGGGATTGAATTCTTAATCTTTCCACATTCTTTGTCCCTTTAGCCGTTTCCTCCTGTTTTTTGCGCGAGTTCGCGCAGCAAGTTCCAAGCAGCAGCAGCGCGGTAATCAATGCTCCATAAATGATGCAACCCTGGATTGCCAAGGGGGGGGGGGGATGTACCCGGTAAAGGGGGATGATGAGGATGGCTTTCTACTTTTAACACTCCCTCCCGCGACGCCGCGCCCGTCATCGGCTTGAGACAATTGAGAGAATTGACAGCAGGAGCAGGAGTATCGGATCGGAGATCGGTTACATTGTTGCCTCGTCCAACGTCAATCCGCTGTCGAAGTAATAAACGCCCAGATAAATGACAACCCTGACCCTTAACATGTTGCGGGTAGAAGCCTGGTGACGTAAAACAACCTTTGGGGAACGTGCAGGACGCAGACGCGTGTTCATTTTCGAATTAAATTCTGCACCCCCCGCCTCGAACTGGAACAAAGTAGCTGGCCGGCTATCGCCACACCGGAACCGGAAGAGCAGTGCAGAGCAGAGCACAAGAATAAACAAACAAACACACAGACACACACACACGCGTAGGCAGTGCGCAGTAGTAGCTCTAGCAGCGAGAACTACAATCCAGCAAACAAAACCAACAGCAACAACATCAAACACCCCTCATCGAGGAACCGGGAACCACATCCGAGTCCGAGAACCGGCGCTTTATAGCGGCGTTTATAGCAGCTATTTATTAAAAAAAATCCCCACAATTAAGGGTCCGCTGCACGGAGGATGAACTTGGCCGGAACCGAGGCCAAGGTTCGAGGCTCTGCTGTCGCTCCAAAGAGCGATCGTCTGCATAGCAGCTGATATAGTAGCGCACAGCATCGCCATCGTCCCAGACAAGGCAACGCGCAACCAGCCAACCAGTCTATGCCGTTGCCGCGATGCGATGATTGAGCGTCGAGCGATTGTGCGTTGCCTGTTCCTGCGCCTGCCTGCCTGCCTGCCTGGTTAGGATGCGGTTTTCCGGAGTTTATTTCTTTTATTTTTTAATTAAGAAACACTAGTGGCTAGTGAGCCAGTCAAACACCCCCACACTCTCACTCACACACAGGCACACCCAACCAACAAGTGCAGGTCAGTTATTTTTGGCCGTTAGTACCGGAACTATGGTCAACGCCCACTTCGCGCGCGCGCTCATGGAAGCGCTCATAATTCCGCACCACCACCCCCTCACCCGGGGGGGAGGCAGATGGTTTTTATAGTCGATTTAAAAGTGACCACTCCACCACCCTTTCCACCCCGAAGCCGAGACCGAGCACTGGAAACCATAAAGGGACCACTGGTGCTGGTGGTGAGAGAGCGATGTTCGGTCAGAAGCTCTTACGGTCATTGGTTGCATCCACCCCCTTTGAGTGCACCGTGTAAGGGACCGGGGGAAGGGTGTGCACTCCAGTGGGACGGGTGGGTTTTGCGGTCATAAATCATCCAGATCCTATCGCGGTCCCTCCAAACGGCGCGATCGATGGCACGGCGCGCGCCTATTCCATCCCTCCATTGGGTCTCCCTCCCCAGACCTGTCAAGGGATGCAATCAAGCAGGGATGGAGCATGTGGTATGCTTGAAATGTTCCTCACACAAGGGAACTACTGCTACTACTAGTTTGATGCACAAAGTTTAAGACCAAACATCAATTGGCCGGATCCGCTGATACACCCCCCCCCCCCTGCCCTGCACTGCCCTGCCTACCCCCTACACACAACATTACAAAATTCCCCATTCGAATGTACCGCGCGCGCTTGATCGTCCTCGGTTCCGGGTTCAGGGGGTTCTTCAGGTTTCCCGGGGGAGGTGAGTCCACAGAAAATGGATACACCCCACGAAGGGGTGGCACTCGAAGGGCTTCTCGAAGGAAAAACCGGTGCCCGGTGCGGTGTCAAATGGGCGCGCCCAGAATGGCTGCAGAACGGTCAGTAGTCCCGGAAGCATTTCACCATCATCTCACCCCTGAAATGGGCCTTCGTCTTCGCTTGAAGGGGAGGAAAAACCACCTAGCTGGTGAGGGGGGGGGTGTTGGGTTGGGATGGTAAGGGTCCATTAGCAAATTAGATTGATTTGAGCCTATCGAGGCGTAGCGAGTGTTTGCCGTAAGGCGGCGGATGAATGGTACTCGTGGGGGGGGAGGGGGTTATGACAATCCGTCGTCTCGACTTGAGATTGATGTTTGTGCCTCAGATCTGCCTCTCCGTGCGTGAGTGTGTGTGTCTGTCTGCGCTTTAGTGTATGGTAAGTAAATTAAAGTATGTTTTTTTCCCTTTCATTAGCGAGAGCTAGCAGACGATGATGATTGTGGTGGTGGTGGTGGTGGTGGTGGTGGTGGTGGTGGTGGTGGTGGTGGATAGTTCAATCCGGCTCCCGACGATCCTTATCCCGGTCGATTGAATGGATGAAACTGCATGGGAGACGGCGATGACGGTGGCCTGCATCACTGCATCGCCACCCGCAACCCCCAACCCCTCCCCAACCCTACTACCCTGCTGCTGCTGCTGTGTGCACATTCCATAATCTTATTGATCCGGGACGCAATGTTTGCGCTGCCCGAGCTACTATGATTGATAATGAATCCGCCTGAGTGGACCACCCTCACCTCCATTCCTCCTTCTCCCCCCCTTGAAATGGATTACGGCGAGTGCCTTCCCTTGCACTGGTTCCCTCTTCCCCGCTCCACAGCCAGCCAGTCAGCCAGCCACCGAACCAGCTCTAAAGCATCTCTTCTTTGTGCCTGTGCCAGTTACTTGCAGCGCGCAACGCGCTCCTCGAACTCGATGGTGATTCTTAGCATAAACTTAGCATAAAAACTTTCCCGTACTGCGGTGCGGTACATGCCGCAGCCCATGCCGCAGCCCAGACTCCAGGCGGAACTTCCAGGAACACTGCACTCCGTTCAGTTTGGAGCAGTCCAGCGACACCTGAACCCCGCCCTACCTGAAGAAGAAGAGGGATGTAAATTTTTAAACACACATTTAGAGGGAGCACACGGGGTGGGATGAAAATGCATACCACATCCAGCAGCTCCCTCGATGCCACCCTTCTACCGACTACAACTTCCAGCGAGTCCGGGTGGGAGTCTCTGGCTGGGCGAAAATGTCCCCTGTTGTTCCCGGGGGGGAAAGCGTTGCAGCGCCAATCGGGCAGCTAATTGGAAACGGAAGGGGTTTTTTTTCTGTGAGGGGGAAGAGGGGGGCGAGTATGCCGCTTCCGGTGTACCGCGTAGCGTCGCGACTCGTCTTGTCGTCATCGTCGTCGTCGTCGTCGTTTAAAGCGGTCATGAAATGGAAATAAATTTTATTTCCAAATAAAAGCGTACCCCCTACCCCCTACCCCCCCACCCCCCACCCCAACACCTGCTGCTGTCCACGCTCCCACCCAGCCAAGCTCCAGCAGTAGCAGAAGCAGAAGCAAAAGGGGTAGTAAAATCCCATAAAACCATCCCACAGCCATCTCAACGATGACGCCACGGAGGTATTACTCTGCAGGGGTGTATGTGTGTGTGTGTGTGTTTAGTTGTGTGCAAGGTGAAGCTGCACTCGGCTGTTCGTTCGCTCGCTGGACGCTTTAACACCACGCTCAACTGGAACGACGTCCCGACGTCCAACGTCCAATTTTCTCCCTCCTCCTCAACCCCAAGAAGTGAAGTAGTGAAACGCAAAACCACCCTCATCCCTCTCAAAGACCCATCAAATGCAATGGAGCGAGTGATGGGGGTTGGTGGTGGTGGTGGCGGTGGTGGTGGTGGCGGTGGTGGCCCACCGCAAAACGTCGTTTCTTACAATTTAACCAAAATGGCCCAAATTGAAACGACTGCGTTCGCTCAGTGTGTGTGTGTGTGCGTGGAGATGGGGATGATGTAGTGAACCACCTCGGTGGATAGTGCTTTGAGGTTCAGCTAACGTGTTCCGTTCGCGCTACATTGCTGCTCGCGAGTGGTGGATGGCACATTGAGATTGATTTGAAGGAGAACCAACCATACCCCCCCCCCCCCCCAACGCCCACCCTTCGGCTCCGGCTCCGGCGGTTGCGAGAAGATCCTTGAACGTGGCTTGCATTACGAGAACGCGTGTGGGGGATAGTAGGCGGGACTACCGCCTCCCCTGTTGTAGTGGAAATTTCTCACCCCGCGCACCCCCTTCCTCTTCTAACACCTTGTTTTTTCCCCTTCCCTTCGAATAAAGTTCACCTCCCACCCCCACAAAACGGGACCTCGCTTCTTCGATCGACGTTGGCAAGTTAACGCATCAGACACACACACATACACAACGGGGACCACGATGCACTGTGGTCAGTGCTTGGGTGATCTCACCCAAAAAGGAGGCCGCGGTTAAGTAGGCGGAAAATTAAATCCACCAACCCGAGGCCCAAGCCAAGCAGCCCAACCAACACCCTCCGCTGTAACGCTGTAACAGTGGCGGCACCTTCGCCACCGGTTTTTGCTTTCTCTTAAAAGAAACGAAAACAGAGTGATGTTTTACGCTCTCTCTCTCTCTCTCTCTCTCTCCATCCCCTACCACCATCTGGGGTGCAAACCAGCGAGCGTGAAATAGAGACATTAGGAGGTGCCGGCCACTGAGTGTCATCGGCGTACTTTGTGTGGAGGAGGAGGAGAAGGAGGAAGAGAAGGAGGAGGAGGAGGAGGAGGAGGAGGAGGAGGAGGAGGAGGAGAAGGAGGAGGAGGAGGAGGAGGAGGAGGAGGAGGAGGAGGGGGAGGAGGAGGAGGAATGATTGAGCGAGCGCCATGTTTCCGTCTCAAACCTTCTCTCTTTCACCACTTGCCACGTGATCGATCGTCGGTGCCTCCAGGATGCTGTGTGCGGCACAATGTGCGTGTTACTGTGTGTGTGTGTGTGTGAGAGAGAGAAAGCGTGGAGGAACTTAACAAATCCGCAGCGAATGCGCTGCGCTGCGGCCAAACCATCCGGGGTGCTTCCCCTGATAGCAATTAGTCACGTCGATAGGGTGAACGCTCGAGCGCTCGAGAGGGATGAACGGGGAGGGAGGGGGTGCCGGGAGTCAATACACGCAATGCGTCAACCATCAAGGTGGTGGCCCATTACGATGCGGAGTGCGGAGAACCCGCCACCTCAACAACAGGCCAACACTAGGTAGAGATGGTACGCGACGGCCATGCGACGGGCCACACTGGTAGGGGGGGTGCTAGACACTCCCCAACCAGGCCACCCAGCCCAGCCCAGCCCATCCATCATCATCCGGGCATCTCGTCGGCTTTGATTTTGCGATCGCGCGAAAGTCAGTGCCCCTTGTGGTGGTCGTTGTTTTTACCCGGGTGTTTGGAAGAAGGGCACCCAAGGGATCAGTCGGCACCTGCTTCATTATCTTGCTCCCCTTCAGCCCCGAGGGGGGGAGCTGATGGAGGGAGGCGGACCGACGACCGAACCGCAAGCAACAGCCAAAGTTCTCCACACATTCCACAGAGCAACCGTATCCTCTTCGTGTTTGTGTGTGTGTGTGTGTGTGTGTGTGCACAGTGTGCTCGTGGTGTGTAGAGACCTTGAGACCCCAGAGTGGCTCAGCCGCTGGAGCTGATTTATTAATCACCAGGGATTGATTCATTGGCGATCCCAAGAATCTTTTTCCGTCTTACGCCAACCAACCAACCAACCAACCAACCAAGTACCTACCATCCCTCTTCACCTCACCCCCCCCCCCCCCCCCCCCCCCAGAAAGGGCAGGAAGCTGTGGGAGAGGGAGATGGAATGGACAATCGAGAACCTTAAAGGACATCCCCGTTTTCCCAACGCACGACGCACCTCCCCGCATCGCAAATGTTTGCACCCCCCCAATCCCACCCTTCACTGCTACCCCTGTTATGATGCCGCGATTAGCTAACAAGAGCATGATCAACACACACACCCACACCAATCAACACGATCGTACACCGCTCAGGGGGGCCTTTCGCTGCAATGCCACCCCTTTCTTTTCACCACTGAGCGGGGTGGTGGGAAGGGTGTCTCATTAGACGGTCCAGCGCGACCATCTTGATTACATTTCCTTTCGCAAGCAGAGGCAAGCCAGACAGACAGACCGAAAGAAAGCGAGAGAGAGAGAGAGAGGGAGAGAGAGAGAGAGAGAGAGAGAGAGAGAAAGAGAAAAGAGGGATGAAGGGATGATGATTTCCTGGCAGCTCGCTCACCCATGTGGTCGGGAACCAAGGGTTCGAGGACTTCTGTCCCGATCACTACACCACACACACACACACACACACACACACACACACACACAAACCATGCACCTGCACCACGACCACGGACATCCATCAGCCATCAGAGGCCGCCTCTGTTTTACACACACCCCCTCCCCGTGCCGTCCCAGTTCGGTGGCATATGCACAAGACAGGAGTAGATCCAGCGGCGGCCGAAAGAGAGTCTCGGAGAGCAGAAGGAGGAGTAGTAGGAGATTAATCGCTTGTCCTAGTGCCCCGGTTGCGTATCCCCGAAGGGGGATGGGGATGGGGGGGGTTGTTTTGTAAAGTTTTCCACCGCCACCCGCGGTGCCATGCCATTCATTATCGCATAGTGCACCACCACCACCACCACCGCCAGTCCCAGCGCAGCAGCGAAGCGGGTGCGTGTCCGGTTCTTTTGATTAATCTTTTGCACTTTTGCCGCTTCCTTTGCCGCCCCCGCCCCGCTTGTGGCTTTCCGTCCGGCCATTTCATCCCATTGTGTTCTTGCCATTTCTTCTTTTGCTTGGCTTGGCATGGCGCTGGCGGCTCGCGAGCGGGGACGCAGGGATGCGTTTGGCCCTCCCCCCCCCCCCGGGTTGAGTCGGGCGGCGGCAGGCAGCGGGGGTGCAGCAGTGCAAAAGCAGCATATTGTGTCACGGTGAAGCGCGCGAAGGGGCGAAGGTGCAGGCGCGCGATTTATGGTGGCCATTCAGCCTGGTGGCCTGCCGTTTTCATCCTCCCTACATTTAGCTTCCCCCACCCCCTCCCCCGGAAGCGGAACGCTTGGAACCGGAACACCGCTCCAGCTCAAGTGGTGACTGCGAGACTCAAGAAGCTGTCAAGGAGCACGCTGCACAGATACAATAGGACAACCGAAGCAGGGTGAGTCCCTAGGGGCGACGAAGGAAAGTGAGTCCCTTGGAGAGAGAGAGAGAGAGAGAGAGAGAGAGAGAGAGAGAGAGAGAGAGAGAAGGACGTTCGCTGACGTTCCGTTTCGATTTTCGACTGCCTTCTGTATGCAACGGAATGGCACTCGTGGCGCCGAATGCAATCAAGAAGGGGCAGGGCAGGGCAGGGTAAAGCGTAACCACAGGGACATAGAGGGGAGCAGCATTCGGGGTGTCGAGAGGGGGGGGGGGGGGGGGTAGCAAATCCAAGTGCCACCCCCTCCCCTGAAGCTGATGACCGCCCCGGCCATCGAAGCGAATGCACCGCACAACAGAGACCCCCGGGGCGAGGAAGGGTACATCCACCCCTCTTACCACCCCTCTTTGTTCTGCCTTTTCCTCCGGTTCATTCGCTTCGGACCACTTTGAAGTCGCAATCTCGCGCCGTGCTCAAGACGCTGCGTGGCCATCCCGGGGTCAACCTAGAAACGGTTTCATTCTGCACCACCACCACCACCACCACCACCCCTTGCTTCCCCTTCTCACTCTCTCTCTTTCTCACACACACACATACACAATTTTCCCACCATTCCATTTCCGCGCATCAAGATGAAAAATGTGCTTTGATGCGGCGATGGACGGCGATGGCGACGGCGACCATGACCTCCCATTACCCAGGTTGCAACCACCACCACCATGCGGCATACCGCAACGGAACCACCAAAGCATAGAAACATTCCTTTCGGTCCCCGGAAAGGGAAAAGGCGGAAAAAGAGAAATGAACTCATCATCACACACTCGACGTGTGTGCGTACGTGCGCGCGCGCGTGTGTTTGTGTGTGTGTGTGTGTGTGTATGGGCACATTAATGTGCTTTAAAGTGAGAGCGTGCCTCGGGCGGAATAAGACACAGCATTACTTTTGCCATTCGGTGACATGGAAATTGATATTAAAAAACGCAAATTGAGCAGCTGAGCGACGCTGCTACACTCCACCACAACAACAACAGCAACAACAACAGCAACAACAGCAACAACAACAACAACAACAGTGCTGGAAACGATGAACTGATGGTGGTGGAGCAAAAAAGAGAAGAAACACGCCAACAATAGCAAAACAACAACAAAAAAGAAACGGAAATAAATTACTTCCATTCGCTCGATCGAATCGTGGTTCCGGGGAGGGGGGGAGGGGATGGGTGTTGTCCTGGGCGCCATTTTGCCAGGGCGGCTGCCACTGCCATTATCATTACATTCCAATTGCGCGAACAGAGAGAGAGAGAGAGAGGAACGCGAGGCATAAGAGCGTAAATGGATGGCTCCAATGGCGGTGAGGTAGTAAAAAAGGGAGGGGGGTTGGGGAGGGAAGGGAGACGGGAGAGTGCATTACCATCAAGCCAGCCAGCCAGCCAGATAGGTTGACCGAGCGCAAAATATCGGACAATTAAAATGATATTATAATCATCTCCCCTGTAACACCCTTCACCACCTCTCTTGGGGGAGAGCTTCACCCATTATGCATCAATACCTACCTAGTGACCCAACTCCTCCCCTACTCCCCCCCCCCCCACCCAACCCCCATGCCCACCTCCCGTGGAAAAAGGGAAATCAAAGTTCGATTGATTTCGGAGCGCATTTTCCCGGGTTGTTTTTTTTTTTGTCTCGTGCCGTTGCACTGTTGCTGCCAAATGGTGAAAAGGGGGGGTTTTCGGTGGGCGCGAATGATGTTGAATCCCCGGGGGTCCCATCGAAAAACAACAGGCCCCCAAACCAACCAAACCAACACAACCAAGCGGTCCGGGCGACAATCGAACATCATATGAGCGGGAAATATGTTTGCCAAGGCGTTTGTGTCTGTGTGTGTGTGTGTGTGTGTGTGTGTGCATGTTTTCACAAAACAAATAAAAAAAAACCCAAAGAAAAATGGAACGGGCTGTCGCACGACGAGATCGGCCGCTAATCTGCGCCTCATAAGCCAACCAGTCACCCCGTGGGGTATGCTGCTGCTGCTGCTGCTGCTGCTGCTGCTGCCGCCGGGTCATGATGCCGTGATGAGATGGAGAGGTAAAGGAGACAGGGCAGGGCAGAGCGATTTGTCGGCGCGCGACAGTCGTGCCCCGCCCGTCAAAAGGTTGTTTTTTTTTTCTATCCAAAGCGAAAAACCGAGAAACACCGGGTCGGGTTGAAGAGGAGAGACTGGGGAGCATCGTAAAAACATAAAGAACATGACAGCGGAACCAGAACAGTGGGGGGGAAAAAAGAGATATATATAAACAGAGCGAGACGCAGCGATAACCATTGGTGGAGTGAAAGCGGCAGCCGCTGGGGCCGCACGCCTCGCTCTACGAAGACGACGGGCGCGATTTATGGTCTGCTCCTCCTACACCCCCCTCTTTAACCTTCCCTCTCACCCTCACCCCGGCCCTTCCGTACCCATGGCGTGAAACAAGATTATTAAAACAAAACTAAGACAAAATAAAGCGCAAATCCTGGCCAGCTAATGGGGGGGGGGGGGAGTGAAATTGGCGGAAATGAGCGGAGGAGGGATGCTTTGAGGATGTACAGCACACACACACACTTACACACAAACACACAGGATGTGGCTGGACGCCGCGAAGTGGTCTCGCTTTTACAGCGATGACGATGACGAGGAGGAGGAGGAGGAAGAGGAGGAAACGGAGGAAAAGGAGGATGAAGGACGCGAACCATTCCGCGTGTCCTCGGATCGGTTACACAGTGGAGTGTAGCCGCTATCCTGCCCCAGCCTAACTTATATGTGTGTGTATGTGTGTTTATATACATATATATGTGTGTGTGTGTGTGCCTGGAGAAGGACCACCGACCCCCGAAAACGAAATACCGAAAGGCGCATCACGGCAGCAGCAGCAGCAGCGATGAGCAATGGCGTCGTTTGTTTTATGAGTTATTTGTTGTTGTTGTTGTTGTTGTTGCTGCTGCTGTTGCTGTTGCTACTGGTAGGTGGCAATGCTGCTGCTGCTGCGACTGCTGATGATGCTGATGCCGTGGTGTTCCTTCTTCTTCTTCTTATTCTTCCTTTTCTTCCGCTCCTTGTTCGCCTTCTTCTACTGCTACCTTTTCCATTTTTTAATTCATCCAGACGACATTTCTATTTTATTGCATCGTGCGCCATACATCATGTTTATCTGGCCACCTCATACTCTCTCACAAACACACACACACACATACACGAGCCGAAAAGGGAATGAGCGAGCCCTGACGCCAGTGAACTCTGTCCATACTGCGTACGGCGCTGGCCTCTAATAGCTCTCTGCTAGCACGAAGCTGTAGGCGAGTGTGTGTGTGTGTGTGTGTGTGTGTGTGTGTGTGTGTATAGCTTGACTAATGGCTACCCAGGAGTAGATCTGCCCATGCCCATCACTGGTCAGAGCGCTTAGCAAAGGCCCAATGTACAATGCTGCTGCTGAGAATGCAAATGCAAATTGGGTAAACCATGCAGCAGCAGCAACAGTATCCGAGCAAAACATACAAAAAAGGGGCCACACCTACACCAGCACAACAGCAGCAGCAGCACAAAGAAGCAATAGAAGAGGAAAAGAAGAGTAAAGGAGAAAGCGAGAGAGAGAGAGAGAGAAACAAAAGCGAAATTGGACCCTGTTGCTGATTCAATTAATTAACGTTGGACTGGACCGGCGTACGCGCGGTTGGTTGGCAGGCAATTGAATTGGCCACTACCCTCACCCCATCCCCCCCTCTTCATCTCTTTGCCATTCACTTCGCTACCACCTTCCTTGTAACAGGAAGCGATGCGCCAAACCGGAACAAATCAATCCGTCAATCGGGGGAGGGGGGGGGGGTGGTTTCAGGGATCAAGGGGTTGACGAGTTGCGTTGGGGAGGGCCACTGAAGGGTCTGCTACGGATGCACGATGCTGTGCATTGCAAAACGCCAGAAAATAAAACAGAATACAGTTAAAATGGCATCGCGCATGCATTGTGCACCCCCGACACACGCCCTCCTCCCCCCACCCCTCTTTCTCTCTCTCTAACCGCGCTAGAGGCCCCTTCAATGATGGTGATGGTGCACAACGGCAGCGCCGCTCGACGCTCGATTTAATGCATCTGGTGCACCGTACCAGCACTCCCGACCCCTCCCCCTCATTCCTCCTAACCCACCGTCGTTTCCCCCTTTTTGGTAGGTTGTTGCATCCGGTGCGTTGCAAATGAGTGCGTAAAAGCCGAAGCAAGAAGACAGAGTTGAGAAAAGGAGAGAGAAAAGGAGAGAGAGAGAGAGAGAGAGAGAGAGAAAGAGAGAGAAAGAGAGAGAAAGAGAGAGGAAGAGATAGTTACGATCGCGCGATGGATGTGCTGTCAGGCTCGAATCAGGAGATCGCCGCTCGAGAACTTCTGCCCACTCTTCCTCCCTTCACAGGTACCTCGGGGTTGACCACCACCCCCTGGAAAGGATCACTCGGAGATTGTTACCGGTAGCATTGAACTTGCCAGCAGAATCCCTGCCTTTTATTATTGAGGGGGAGGGGGAGGTGGGGGGCGATCGATTCCACCCAAGGACCATTCCAAAGGGAAGGGGCGTGTAGAGGGGATGAGCTTGGTGTCCGTTCCCCTTTTTTTTTTCGGGCTCACCCCGCCACGCAACGCAACCTCGGTCGCCGCGTCCGCGTCCGCGTTTTCTCATTTTCCTCCTCCTACCTACCTACCCCACCCTATACCAGCCCACCGGTAGGGTAGGTATGGCGCTCGCACTACTGTTGACTGACCTACTAACACACAGAGCAGCAAGGCGCAAGTCTTGAGACTGAGGGAAATCTCTCGCCGCGTTGTGCTGTATCCTGTACGTATATTTGTCGTTAAGAGTGTATTGTTTATGTGATTGTGTGTGTGTGTGTGTGTGTGAGGGAAAGAGAGAGAGAGAGTGCCCGGAAAGTAATAAAGGCAGGCTAGTAGACAGTCCTCATCAACGTCAGCGTCAGGCTCACGCCGCCGCCGAATGCCGATCAATTCCGGTCTATCCCGGAGGGTTGCGCTAGTAGTGAGCCAAGGGCGCGATTATACCACCACTACCTCCCTCTCCTCCCCCACACCACGAAGCATTTGCATCCTGCCGCCCCATTCGGTGTGTATATAGGTGTGTGTGTGCGCGCACACCATCCACACGACCGCAACCACTGCTCGGCTTTTTAAGGGTGGTGACTCCACCGGCCCAAAAAAGGGGGGGGGATGAAAAACTGGAAAAGCACCCCCACCCCAACCCCACCCCAAGACTCTACTCACTCTGCTTCTATATTGGGGTGTCGGCTGTCCTGGTGTTTGTAAGTGTGTGGGTGTGTGTCTGGGTGCGTGTGTGTGTGCGTGCCCGAGTCCGCGTGTGCGTGTGTGTGTGTGTGGGTTCTGCTATATTTCGAGGGCGAGACGCCTCGCCGGCCCCAGAACGGCGTCCTTATAATCGCGTAGCCATTTTCGTGCGTACGTTTACGTACATACGTGCGTGTGTTTGTCTGTGTGTGTGTGTGAGTGTGTTTGAGTCGATGTGTCGGTTACTATGCGGAGCCTACTAGTTCCGACCACAGTTCACGAGCACAAGTCCGATTTCGATTTCGATAAGCGATGAGATGGAAGGGATTGCGGGTAGGAGGTAGAGAATGGATGCGTATGCCACGGGCCTATAGCCTCGCTCACACAGTGTCACCACTCGCGCACCACCTCTCACACCTGCGCGCTTCGTATAGGCCGTTGGGCTTCACGACGTCGCCACCGTGAGTGACTCCGATAGAACCAAACACAGCCTCAGCTTCAGCTTCGGCCGCAAGGAATCGGTGAGTGAACGAGCGCGTGAGAGAGAGAGAGCCAGATGGTGAGGGTAGGGGGAGTAACGTTTTCCCAGTTCTCATTTCCACGTTATTTTTGGGTTTTCCTTTCTCTTTTCTCTCTCTCTCTCTCTCTCTCTCTCTCTCTCTCTTTCTCTCTCTCTCTGTTTATCTCTCTCATCCTTTCTTTCTCTCTCTCTCTCTCTTGGTTTCTCTCGCGTCGGTTTTTGGTTAATGCTGGCTGATGAACCCGCGACATTTGGCTTAGGGGTGACCAACGTGCACTCTACTCCGATTGACATTTGCCTCTTTCGTACGCTATCACTCTCTCTCTTGGCGTCTCTCTCTCTCTCTCTCTCTCTCTCTCTCTCTCTCTCTCTCCCAACAACTACCTCTCGTTCTATGGGACATGCTTTCACCGCTTTGCGAACGGTATCCCAGCATCAGCACTCAACACCCCCTTCCCCCTTCCCCCTTCCCCCATCCCCCATCGAGCTGAGTGAAGATGGAAAACATGGTATTTCGCGCGAGATGCGCCGTAAGCCGCGTGGTAGGTTTTTGCCGCCTGCCACCAACCCTGCCGACCCTGCGTCGCGCTGATCATCTGCTAACGGGGGGGGGGGAGAGGGTGACCGCTGCCGGAGAGGGGGATGCGAAGGGGGTGCTAAAGGAATGCAGACATCGACGGGAAAAATCGGGAAAAATCGATAAACGTCGCGAGTCGCCGCCGTCGTCGTCATCGTCCAACGGAACCCGGTTGGTGGCCCCGAGTCCCCCCGGGGTTTCTTCTCCAATCACACCACCACTCCTCCCCCGCCACCCCCGCCACACTCTTGGATGGCCAGGGCACGAGAGACGGGAGCTGGATTACGCAAGATGGCGAATAACCAGCTCGCGCACCAGATGTGACCAGAGAGAGAGAGAGAGAGAGAGAGAGAGAGAGAGAGAGAAAGAAAGAATTGACCCCCGAGAACGCTAGAACTGGGCCAGCTGGGCCCGCCAACCCGATGCTGTTTACTTTACAACTCCCTGTCGCCTTCCCTGTCGCCCCCCCACCCCTCCACCGGTGACGCTCTCCACACGCGACGCGATGATGTTTTGATAGCTGATACTGTTTTGATATTGGCGGCCCCATTGTTTACATTAGCACATTGCGAGAGAGAAAGAGAGAGAGAGAGAGGGGCGTGAGGCAGAAGGAGGAAAGTATGCTGCTGCTGCTTACCTTTGGTTTTGCACACTTCCTAATGGGCAACCCCATCCCCCCCTCTGTCCCCGCCACCCCCTCCTTTTTCTCTTTCTCTTCCGCTTGTGCTGTCGACGCTGACGTAAACCACTGACGCATCCGAAAAGTGTGTGCGAGGCCCGGCACTTCCGGTCCACCACCACAAGGACGCTCTGTCTCTTTTTCCCCTCCCGCCGGACGATACATACCTCGTTTGTGGAGTCCTCGCTCGTGATCGGCTGCGGCAGCGACCGTCGGTACACCTTCGGGGAGCAGCAGCGCTAGCAGGCAGAGCGCCCGGAACACGGCGACCGCGGGAACCGGCACGTGCATTGCACCGACTCGGGAACACCAAATGACACACGCACACATACACACACGCACACGCTCCTCTCTTTCTCTTTCTCCCTATTTCCCTTTTCGACACACACACACGTACACACACGTACACAATCACAACGACACGACGGATAGCTTGGCGTTGGGCATGTGCTGGAGAACCGGCAGGGAGTCGCCTGCACTAGTATGCCAGCAGCAGCTGTGTGAATTGTTTTAGTCGGTTGCTTGTTGCAGAGAGAGAGAGGTTTACTACTAGGGACTGATTGGTCGACTACCTTAGCCCGTGCGTACCAACGCGACGGCGACTACTACTACCTCTGCTGCTGCTACTGCTGCTGCTGCTGCTGCTGCTGGATGTTCCGGTGCGTCCAGCGGTTGCACACATCTCGCGATCGTGATCCGATCGCCTCGATCCCGTTCCTTAACAACACACAATTTCTCTCTCTCTTTCTCTCGGTGTGATGCTCTCCGGTACTCTCCGGCTGCGCTCCGTGAAAGTGAGCGCTGATGGCGCGCGCACACTCGGCGCAAACCACTTGCTTGCGTTCGTCTGATCGGCGCACTCAGCTCAACACACAGACACACACAGACACACACAGACACACACAGACACAATGACCGGCGAAGGGACTACGGCACGGTCGACGAGTGTGTGAGATGGCGTGCAACGCCTCGGCTCGGAAGGATCGGCCACATCGATCAAAACTGTTCACACACACTCATACGAACAAACGAACACACAGAACACAGCGATCGAAAGACACACACACACACACTCAGCGGAAACGGAGCACGGTGCGAGAATCCGGGCGCCCCAAACACCGATTTTGAACTACTACGTTGACACTCCGTCTGGTATTGCTCCTTTTGATTGCTGGCTGGAGGATGTGGTAGGTAGGTATGGTTGGTTGGTTGGTTGGTTGGATGCTGCTGATAGGGCCTGTAGGTGTGTCTGTATCAGTGCCGGTCTCGCACTCTCTCTCTCTCTTTCTCTCTCTTTATCTCTCTCTTTATCTCTCTGTCTCTGTGCACTTCCTTCCAGTCTCCGAGACCGGCAGCTATTGCTTCACCACGATAATGCGCCGGTTTTGATGCTTTTGGGGGATTAGTAAAGCAAGTTGATTGGGGGTTAGTAGAGTAAAAACGAATTTCAGGTACTACTATTAGCTACCCACATCCAGTACCAATGGCAGCAACAGCAGCAGTAGCAGCAGCAGCAGGACACACGCACTTACACACACGCTCTCTGCTAGGCACTGCTGTCACTGCTGGTGTGGTTGTTCTTGTGTTTTCCACTACTGTCGCTACCGAACTGCCTTGATGCTTTTCTGGCCGTATTCTTATTTCTATTATTGTTATTAGATATATTACTGTTTACTAGATACTAGTGTTACTATTTATTGTTTTGTTGTGTTTGTTACCGTTGCTGCTGTGGGTGTGCTGTCCTGGTAATTGTTTTTATGTTTGTTTTTGGCAGGGCTTTTGCCCATTGTTTGATGCACACAAAACTCGCTTCGGAATGCTTCGCTACACACACACACATTTGCATACATACATACAAACACACAGACACACAGCGCGAAAGAAAAACAGAGAATGGATCAATGTTGTAAATATGGCTTGAATGGCCTTCTTCAATAATCTCCTTTCGGCCTCCCGAAAACCAGCGAACAGTGTTATACGGACAGGACACTGTCTTGGAGGCTCAAATCCATTGAGCAAAGGTTGACCAAGGCGTCGACGACAACGACGACAGCCAGCCTAAGCAAAGTAGCCAGCCGATGGCGGGCTTCACCATACATCTACAAACCTAGTTTTGCACACATACACACGCGCGCACACACCCAACGAAAAAAGGACGAAAGGCAAGAGGGAGGCGCTGCTTTTGTTTTGATAAATAGACGCTCACACTAGCACCAGCGCAGCCAGCCAGCTAGATCCATTGCCAGAGTGAGTGCCAGGTGCGTAATGGAGCCTTGGAAGCATGAGAATGAGTGTTTATCACTCTCTGTGTGTGCGTGTGTAATTATGTGTGTATGCGTGGAGTAAACAAGCGGAAGATGGAGCATTAGCGGGAAAGCAATCTCCCCGCATACCGCTCACTAGCGCGCGCGCTCTCTCTCTTTCTCCCTCGTTTTTTTTGCAGTACATCCTAGACAGGCCTGATTCGAAATTTCCTCAAAATGTGTCGCAAGGTCTACAGTACGCTCGAGAGATCGAGCATCGCATACAACCGCATGGTGGATGGTGCCGGTTGCCTTCTGAGGCATGCACGTGCACACACAAACACGAGCCGTCGTACAGTACAGTACAGTACAGTGCTCGTGAGCCTGTGGATTGCGAAGGACCGGAAATGAACCTGCCCTCACGCCTGCCCCTGTATGTGTGTGTGTGTGTGTGTGTGCGTGTTGGTCTTGCTCTGCCTAGGCCTCGAACGCACGCCATCATTTGGGAATGGCAAAATATCATCATCATCATCATCATCATCATCAACAGCAGCAACAGCAGCAGCAATGGTGGTCGGAAAACAGGTCAACTGAAAGGGAAAACCACCTGGGCAACCGACCTGGGCGCCGTTGGTAAATTTGGCTCCCCAAGTCGACGACCATGCGCCTCCATTTCCTCTCCTTCTTCCTCTTCTTCTTCTTCTTCTTCCGACTCGTCCTCATCCTCGCCCTCTTACAGTTCGACTACTAGCTTCTCTCGTTACCAGGTGTAGCTGATGCACGCATACACACACACACACGCACACACATACAGATGCACGCAGCCTCGCGTACGCACACGCAGGCAGGTAGGCTAAACACACGCACACACACTTACGCACTCACACACATACGCAACAGAGGAAGCTGAACTGGACTGGACAGGCTGGATGTGTGCGGTGTGCGGTGTGCAGGTCCTTAGTGACGTGCACAAACCGAACCGGATGTGCCAACGCTCGACCCTGCTACCCCCTCCCCCCCCCCCCCCCCCTGAGAGCGACTGAGTGGTGATTGAAGGGTGTGGTGGTGAGAGGCGCAGCAACCATCATCGTTTGCTATTTGATGATGATGGCGATGGCGATGGCGATGGCGATGATGATGGTGATGAGTTGAAGTTGCTTGACGGGGTGTTTCCGATGACGATTTCTTTCCAGGTACTCCAGGTATAGCGCTAATGTAGAGACCGAAAACCACGGTTGGAAATTGGGTTGATGATTTGATTTTCCGGGATGTATTGGAGAGTTTTTGCATCTGTGCAGCCAGCCTCCAGCAGCTTGATCCTTCCCTCTCCCCCAGTCAGCCCCTCTGGTTCTAGTCCTCTGGTTTGCCCTGCACCGCTCACTGGCGTGCGCGCCCACCCGACCCGACAGACGCTTTACGTTCCATGCTCTACACACTTACAAAAACATTTAAAAAAAAAACTCACTCACGTGCACACACGGTTCGTACACACAAGCGTGCCACAGGCCAAGCACACACTACTCACACACACACACACACAGCACACACGCCGGAGGCAGAGCAATGGGGCCGGGGCAAACAGGCGATGTACTAATTGCTTGCTCCTGGCTGGCGGCCTGCTTCCGATCTGCGAGCTGCTGCTGCTGCTGCTTCGATCCAAACCCACCCAGAAAACATGAGCCGAGGCCTACGCACAGACGGATCTCCTTCCACCCATTTTCTCTCTCTCTCTCTCTCTCTCTCCCGCGCTCTCTCCCCCTGTATTTCGATCTCGATATGAGTGCAAATCTGTAACACACCAACACCAAGCGACCAAGTTTCGTACCGTTGCTGATCGAAAGAAAAACTAAATATTTCCTCAGCAACGACCACCCAATGCCCGATTTTCCCCCGATGCCCCCGTTATTGCCCCCACGCCACGGGGTGCCATCTCGGGAATCGGAAAGGGTTCCACGTGCCGATGCTCACTACGGTAGGCGCGAGCGCGAGAGAGAGCAATTTTCCCCCAAAAATTCGAATCACCTCTCATTTTCCTAATCTCTCACATTTTCTCTCTCTCTCTCTCTTCCTGGCTCCATCACATCCAAACACAGGCAGGCGCACAGCGTCGTTTCGCCAATTGGGGCCGCACCATCTATAGGCCGAGTCGGCAATCGGGTGAGAGGGTGAATCACCAAACATGCTATAACAACCCGCACCCTCCCCCCCGCGCATCCCGCGAGCAGCCAGCGAGAGCGTCACGGCGAGCGGTGGCGAAAGCAGTGAGTGAATGCTGAATTCGCCCGCACCTGCACAAGTTAGTGCGAGTGTGTGTGTGTGTGTGTATACTATTATATTCTGCACTACCTGAGCCATCCAGCAATGCTTTTCACCGGGATGATCACCCATTGCGTAACGCACCGTAACGATGAGACATTCCGGATTCCGGGTCTAGAGCACTTGCACGTGTTCGGCGTGGCAAAAGACGCGCTCTTGGGCGAAATGGAGGAACCATACTTCGCAACGCGCTGCGAGAAAGTATGAGCGAAAGAGAGAGAGAGAGAGAGAGAGAGAGAGAGAGAGAGAGAGAGAAGAGCCATTTCAGGTAGGACTACCGCCTTGAGCACACTTGGAGAAGCTGCGCCACCGGAAACATGGGGATTGCGTAAGGCTTTGCTATAACGATGGTCCGTATGCAGCACGCGGTGTGGACACTAATGGCAAAGGATTTTGGGAAGCGCTCGTTGCGTCTATTCGCAATCTGGAATATTTGTTTGTTTCCATGCTGTCGAAAGGTGCAGCTAAGCAGCTAAGCAGCTACGGCAAGCAGAACATCTGAAGCATCGGAATACGGAAGAAATTTAAAACCAGCAGACGCTCACCTGCGACACACATCCTCGATGATTCCATCCTTAGGTTTTAAGTGTTGAATATTGTTTGCATTAGTATTGGTACATTTTGATAAAAATAAATAAAATTCACGCTATCAACTAACCTAATCCAATCTAGCGGCATCATTTCAAAACTATGCTTCTCTTTCGCATCTAATCAAGGACACAGCTTAAGTATTTCCACTCACTTGCAGTTGTTTTGGGCGGCACTTTCTGGTTACGATTTGAAAACCGGCTCAATTCAAATCGAGCTTCACACGTACAGCACCTAGATGACGCTAGTGCGTTCTGAAATAAACGAATAGTTTCTCTTCCTGCATACTAGGTACATAATAACACCCTCACCACCATCTCCTCGCCTTTTCACATGGTTTCCGGCTCATTCCATCGGAACATTTGGAAATTGGTAACGCCTAAAGTTATGCAAATCGGTTTAGTGGTAGATATTGCCTTTTTACCAAAACCACATTTTTTACGTTAAATAGAGCTATTTGGAAAGAGAGAAGGGATAGGCCATTACGTTTCTATTGTCGATTGGGTAAAAAACCAGTAGATACACCGCAAACTTTTCGGTAGGCTGCCAAGTTGTAATTGTATACATGTAGGGGCTGAATATCTCAAAATTTAACTGTTAAGTAACCGGTAAATATCAGGTATTTAACTGAAAAGGTGTGTATGTTTTTGGGGTAATTATTATGTTAAAATCATCGGTAAAAAAATCCAATTAGTACACCTCAACCGATTCGGTAGCCTTTCCGGTTCTAATTGCATACAATTAGAGACCAAACATTTCAAAATTTAACGGTTAAATAACCGGTGGAATGAACAAGAACCTTAAATATGAGATTAAATCAATTTATGGTGCGAAAAACTGCCCAAATAATATCTTTCGACAGTGAAAATGTAATGGCATCTCCCTCCCCTCTTCCGTAATAGCACTATTTAACATTTATAATGTATTTTTTAAAGATATTTAACTGAAAAGGTGTGTATGTTTTCGGGACAATTATTATGTCTAAATCATCTTTTTATCTAGCTGGAAGGGACGGGGGGAGGTACAAGCGATGTACTAGGTATGTACTCGCTTCCTCCCCAACCCTCCTACACTTTTCACATGTATTTCTGTGTCCGGCTCATTCTATCGATTATCTAACGGCAAAATTTTGAAATGGATAACCGCTAAAATTATTTGAATCGGTTGAGGTGTATGTATTGGTTTTTACCGTAATAGCTCCCTTCGCGCCTCCTCCTCCTCCTCCTCCTCTTTCCACATGTGGCTCATTCTATCGGTTATTTAACCGCAACATTTTGAAACGGGTAACGGGGTAAAAATTATGCATATCGGTTGAGGTGTACATATTGGTTTCTACCAGTTCTTTTAATCTTATCCAGCCCTCGGTTGGGAATACCCTCTAAGAACTGTTGAAATGTGCGACGCATGCGCCGTTCCTACAGGCTCCCAGTCTTGGTGCGTTGTTGCTATATGTGTGTGTTGCTATCGTAGCCGTGCATGTGAAATGATGTTTCGCAAGTCGGCGAATGGCAGTCAACAACAGTCAAATGATTTTCAGCTGTAAAACATGCTATTTCAGCTGTAAACATGCATCTTTTAAATCTCTGAAGAAACCTCTGGTTTACGCGGTAAAACACAATCACAAAAAACACATATGCACGATCATGAGTTGTACTTGTTGTTGGTTATCACCAGATAACCTAAAGAAATGAGTAAAAACTTACAAAAAAAACGGTAAAAACCAATATATAAACCTCAATCGATTCGGTAGCCTATCAGGTTCTAATTGCACAAATGTTGGGGACCTGACCATTTCAACATTTTGCAGTTAAATCACCGCATGGAATGAACAAAAATTAAACACAAACAACAACACGAGATTAAATAAATTAATGTTTTCGAAAAACTACCCCAAATATTATATTTAGACATTGAAAATGTAACATTGAAATGGACTTCTTTAGAGCAACTGTAGCGAGCTCCTATTATTCCACACTGGCCCCGATCCGTCGATTTGCCGCATGGAATAAACAAGAATTAAACACAAACAACAACACGAGATTAAATCAATTCATGGTGAGAAAAACTGCCCCAAATATTATCTTTCGACATTGAAATGGACTTCTTTAGAGCAACCGTAGCGAGCTCCTATTATTCCACACTGGCCCCGATCCGTCGATCTGTGTGACTTCTTGTCATAAAAATCGTGACGAATCGTCCATCAAACACCGTGCGTCGGTCGTTAGCTGATGCGCATCTTTTGGGCGCGGAAGAACCCAACGCGGTATAAATCACGATCGTGCACGTTTCAGAGCAGATCGCAAGGCATATAAAAAACCACCCACCCACCCACCCATCCATCCATCCACCCGGGAGATTGAACATTAAACGATTAGAAAGCGAAAGCGAGTGGTTCTATTGTTCCACTGCCGCAAATCCACATATTCCACGCGCTGTACAGACGCAGACGGAAGAAGCAAAAGAAGAAGAGGAAGAAAAGAAAGAACTTCTTGTCTTCTTTCTGTAGCGAAGGCAAGCGTCGAAGGCAAAAAAAGTCGCGCAAGCAACGAAACCGGCTCTGAACATCCGAGACAACTGGCGAGCTGAGGCGATGTGTGAGGCGCGCGCTGTGCGCTGTTTCACTCTAGCGCGTACCAAAACCTATTGCCCTCTCTTTCGCTCACCCGGCACCAGTCGCATACGTCGCCTCATTATTCATTTCAATGCTTCCCTCCATGGGTTCGTTGGGTTTTGTGCAACACGGTGATAAAAACTGTCAAAACTGGGGATGATTTTTAACGCCTCTACCTTTCCCTTCCCTTTACAACCGTTCTTCCCCTCCCTCACCAGGTACACCAGAAACCGTCGACGCGAGGACAAAGGACACCACGGGGCCTTTGCGGAGGCATCTTGAAACAAAACTTGAACAACTGTGGTCGTCGTCGTCGGTACGGTACGGGACCCCCCAAACCGGCGGAAAGGACCCGGACCCGGACCCGGTCTCGGAAAAGCAATAAAAGGAGTGCTCGGGGCGGGGAGGGAATGGGGAGAGTTCGAGTTCGAAGTGAAGGGAGGGGGAGGCACTTATGTGTTGCGCAGATCGATGCCAAATAGGTAAGAATGTTTTCGCCGTCGCCGTTTCTCCTTTTCACTGCACTTCGCAGCACTCTACCGCCCGTTTCTCCTCCCACCCCCCTTTACACACGATCGCCCGGGGTTTATGGCCCACCTTGGACTCTTCTCGGAGTGGTGCACCCGAGTATGGGTGCAATTTGCCGGGAACAGACTGGACATGAATGGGTCACAACGGGGTCACAGCTCAAGGTTTTAGGGGTCTGGCCTGGAAGGAAAAAGTCGTGCCTGAGAGAGAGAGTGAGTCCGGAGGCCTGGGAACGATGGGTTCCGGGTCACTGTCGAACGCATCCCCCTCCCCCTTCTCACCCCTTCTATCCGAACCCCCACTCATTCATACGGATTTTCATTCTGACGGCCATCCACCGAACTGGATCGACACTGGAAGGTGAAACAAACCTCGGGCCCGGTTGTATCCAGTGTGTCGCGGGCTGCCACAAGTGGCCACAAAAACGATGACGACGTCGATGATGCCGATCTATGGTGTGCTAGCGCGCGACGAATTAGCTTGGCAAGCAAACCACGGAACGCTTGCTTCGATCGCATGAAGTAAGTGTCGCGACGCTATCTCAGCCCACCCGTACCCTCCCCTACCCCGCATCAACCCCGAAAGGGAAGATCGTTTGCGTTCTCCAGCATCGCAACCACCGCTGAGGGACCGTCGCCATAGCTCGGTAACACCGGATGTGTTACCGTTTATGACGATACGACGTCGTGCTCAAGAGGGGTGCGCACACACGCGCACACACACACACACACACACACACACACAGCAAACCGCAGAGCACCCTTTTCGTGAACGCCAAACACGCGACACTCCGCTGCTGCCTGGAGGTTTGTTTATTATAACTTGACATAATTAGTAAAATTGAAAACTGAATCTTTGGCGTCTCGCTAGGGATGGCGGGAGGGGGGGGGTCTGGGGGGGGGGGGATTCAAATGAAACCGGGTGGATGGGCAAAGAACACTAGGCGTGCGATATGCTACACAAATTCCTCACAAAGAAAAAACAGACCAAACCGACCATAGAGTGACGGGCACTGACGAGTGTGTGTGTGTGCTGTGTGCTGTGTGTGCTGTTTTCGAACGGCGCCGGATTTATGAATCTCCCGGTCCCGGCGGGGGTGGGGGGATGGGAGGATGGCGCGGAATGCTTCGCAGTTTTATTGAGCCGGTGCGTCGATGATCGTCTTCGTCTTGGTCGTGCTCGATTTTATGTTACTTATGTGGAAGGGTAGGGGGAGGGGGAGGGGGGAGCGAATGGCGATGCATCGATCCCTTCCTGGACAGCAGTATCGGAACGAGGGAGGAAAGGAGGCTGGAGAGGGAGAGGTAGAGGGGCATTGGTGCGCCACGAGCAACCAGAACAATAGCAACAACAACAACAACAACAGCAACAACAATGCAAATCTCATCTCATTTCGTGCCACCGCACGATCGGCACTCATCGGCAGCATTCTTGCTTTCGCGATCGTGAGTTCTACGGTCGTCTGGACACTCACGAACGGATGAGATCGGTCGATCGACGTTCTACAGCGCATGCTGCTGATACTACTGGCGGGGGTGTGGTATGGAGTGAAGGAGGGGGGGAGGGGATGTTTTTTCAGGGTGTGGACCCAAAGCCCACTTCGAATGACGATCAGGCTCCGGGCTCCGGGAGGACAAGAACTGACTGCTCAACCCCCCCAAAATACTAATACCGAGAGGAGGGGGGTGCCAAAATATCGGGAGGACCTGAGCAGGATACAGGACACTAGCATGTTGACATCCCTTAAGGGATACCCCCATAGGCAACGCCCTTTTGGATTCGCGATCAGCATTAGCAAGTGTGCAAATGGGTCGTCGTGATGAAGGAATTCAAACCAACCACCTACCACAAGCAACAACGAGAACCAAGCAGTAGGCAAGGGTTTGATCCCATGGCCATATATAGTCATTGGATGTCACCGTGCGGTCGAGTTCTCGCCGTCAACCGTTGTCGGAATCGTGATTTCATCACCATCATCACCTCGCAGTGTGTGATCTATAAATAGATTGATAAAAAGGGTGCTCCCTGAAGAGGTAGATGGACGCGGGGGAGGGGGTGGCGATGAATGAAGTGAAATGAAGCACAAGAGGAGCGGAAGGAGGGAATCGAATTCCAGCACCACACAAGACGGTGACAGCATACGGCACTGCAATCCACTGGTGGTTAGTGAGCGGAGGGGGTGCAAAAGGGTTTGAAAACGGTGCAGAGAGGGAGGGAGTCGCATTGCCACCGATTTTTCTAATTATCAAGCATCAGGGACGGCGTTTTGTGCCCGGCCACGACGTGACCATGACGAACCCAAGAACCCAAGAACCAAGTACATCATCGCTCGCGACGCAAAAGGGTGCGCAACGCGGAAGGGGTGGGGGTTAAGCGGGGGTCGTAAAAATGTTTGGAGAAAATAATTAATATTTTCACTCTTCGTACGGGCGACACAATGGATGGTGATGCTGATGTCAGCGTTGCGCCATGTCCAACACTCCTCCTGCTACCCCGCCTCTCCCTTCGCCCCCTAGTGCCGCCACCGCGGACCAAACACCGATCGCAACCGGAACCAAAGGGACCCTTCGGAACTCGGGCACCGGTGAATCATTACTGTCGATGAGATGAGGGGGGAAGGGGCACTAACTAAAGAGTAATACCACACAAGGATCCCTCCCCCTCCCCCAAAAACCCCCCGGGCCCACAAGAAGCAAGCAGCGAGAACGAACGAGCGAACAAAACGAATCGCGCGAACGCGGTCTCGGAGGGAGTCTCGAAGAGGTCGTAAAAGTATACGACGCGAATGTTGTTGTGGTTCCTTCGTTCGTTTTCATTTCTCCATCTTCCTCACTTTTTCACTCCCTCTTTCTTTCTCTCTCTCTCTCTCTCTCTCTTTCTCGCTTTCTGTGTAGCGTAAACCACCTGCAAGATGCCTGTGAAGCGCGCCCAAGAAACGAGGTCCAAAGAACATGTCAAAACATGTGTGCTGACCGAATGATGCAACTGGATGCTGCAGCGGACGCACTTTGCACATTGGCACATTGGCTGGAGGCAGTGGAAGGTACTGTGCAAGTATGCTATAGGATTTAGGTCTCGTAGAGGTAAATCATTTGCAGGCATCAAAGGCCATCGATGAGGTTAATGCTTTGAGATCTTCATGAAGATCACGATCAGTCACTTTCAACAGTCAAGCGACTGTCAAACGACCGCCTTTCGATTCCCGTACTATGTGTTATCGCGTTGGTATGTGTTGCAGCACACACACACACCTGTTCTGCTGCTGATGTTAGCTGATGAATTGTTTTTCACTGCGAGGGTGTACTCGTTGTTGTTGTTGGAGCAGCATCAATGAAGCTGTTACTGGGCGCGGCTGCCACCCCCTTTTCTGTTGCTAACCGGCTGCTACTCTTTGAGTCGTCAGCGGCCCGGGCATTGCGCGGTACCTGTGTAATGATTAAGCGCGCGTGGCGCAGCTGACAGGGCCAGCCGATATTACGAGCAAGAAACTTCAGGTTTCCAGCTTGATCCGCCAGGATAAGTCTTCCTTCCAAGAGGCCAAGCAATCGCTGAGGCTGAGTCATTGGCAATCTGGCGCCTGGATGTCACGCGCAAAATGAAGGTTCTCCGTTCTCCGGTTGTCGGCCATTTGCGTATTCGTTTTGTTTTTGATTCGGTTTCGGTTTTGTTTTGTTTTACTCTTTCGGTTCCGTGCGTGTTGCTTATACGCCTTTTTTTTATACGGGGCCCTGTCTGCCCGACAATGTAAAGAAAGGCCACGCCTGCTGTTACCCACCCAACCCCACGGTGGGGTGGTTCCTATTAAAAGACAATGTTGTCTTTTCCTCGGCCCGCGCGGCCCGGTCCACGGATTAAATTGATCGAGCGATCTTCACCACAGACAGAGGCCGCCGGAGCCCGAACCAATCGAAAGACCGGCTAGTGCATTCCGGGCCGACCGAAATATGACGCATTGCGCGTGGCCAACCAGTATGCCGGTTGCGCCCTGGCTTGACCTTGTACTTGCACGCACCAGAACGAAAAGGATAGAGAGAGAGAGAGAAAGAGAGAGAGAGAGAGAAGAAGAGAAGAAGGAACGGAATCGAAAACGCTTTAAAAAAAAAACGAATCGATATTCGATATCGGTGTGGTGCTGCCATTTTGCCGGATGGCGGATGCCAAGCAAATCCGGAGTAAGCAACTTTTCGGTTATTGTACCCCCCTCTCCCCCCCCCCCCCCCCACCTTCCCCTCCTTCTTTTCCACCCTCATAGGCGACGAACAACAAGCAGTGCATAAACAACCTACTATCAATAAGTTTGTCTAAATTGATTGACGACTTGAATGACTTACCTAATGCCTTGCACTCTGATGCGCCCTGCTGCAAGTGTTGCCCGTTGCTCCACAGCACTTGTTACACTTTCGTTCTTTTTATACATTACTTCATCTCCAGGAGACGCTTGTGGCGATTGGTGACAAAAGCAAAATCGATGAAACAATGGGGGATCGGTTGAAACAACTGCGCCACCTTGATCTGGGATTGCCGATCGGGTATAAAATCGCTCGAACACTACACTGGGGGCGGGGGAGTGAGGCATGAAGGGAGAGAGAGTGACCTGGCGACAACGAGATGACGCGCCGGTCACTCACGCGAAGGCCCCCCGATAGGTGCCGCGCCCATCCGCGCGAGTTCCCGAAAGGAGTTTTTCCTCCGGTGGCACTCATGGGAACCGTTCGCACCGAGAACACGATGGTGCGGCGTGGGGAAACGGGGGGGCATGGGTTCGCCGAGGATCGCAGCCTTTAAGAGGTGCGATCGTGAGTGCCATTCATTTTCGCTTTCGTCGCCGCAAAGATAGGTCGTGAATCCCGCGTGTTACCCCGTTGAGTTGGTATCTTAGTATCAAGTGCTGCAAGCGCAACAGGTGCCGCAAGTGTTCCAAGTGTTCTCCCAACTGTAAAGTGATTGTAAGACAATAAGCTACTGTCTGTACTGTAAAGTGATTGTAAAAAAATAAGTTATCGTCAGTGGCATTCATTTTTCGCGCCCGTGGCCCAAAGGTAGGTGGATTTTTTTCACTTTTGCATTTCATGGAACACTTAGTGTTTGGCCGCAAAGAATAGGCCTTATCGCAGGATTGTCGACTCACTTTTGTCCTAGGACTCACTTTTGTCCTAGGACTCACTTTTGTCCTAGGACTCACTTTTGATATTTTAGGATTGTCGACCCACTTTTGTCTGCAGCATCTATGGCATTTGTTACACTTTTGTTTTTCTATGTTTTAGTGCCAAGTGTTGCAAGTGTACCCAAAAGTATAAACATTTAAAGGTGATTTTTTTCAAGTTAACATCATCACATCATGACAAAGATATGGATTTTTGAAAATCTGCCTTTAATACAAGGCTTAAAGCATTTCGCAACTTTGCATCGCGATTCCCAAAACCTTCGTTTTGAAAGTCGGTGCCCATCGTAACATGAAAACTACTGAACCGATGGATTTGAAATTTTTATCACCTAATCTGTACACTATTTTCCAGGTAGTCCCGTCGAATTTTCATTAAAATTATTGATACTTTTTTTTAAATATTTTTTTAAATTATATAAAGTGTCGTTTTTTGAGGCAATATCGAAAAAAGCATCACTTTTTCAATTTCAAAAATGTGGCAAAAATCGAAAAATGGGAAATTTAACAAAAACTCGACAGGGCTACCTGGATAAACTTATAATCTAACAAAAGAATATTGATTTGTGAATTTCTGATGACCTGGCACGTGCCTACGATGGGCACCGCAAAAAATATATTTTTGCAAACTTGCCTTTTTAGATTGGATGCCATGAACGTAGTTTTGATAAAATTTTCCCCAAAATAGAACCAAATGTTCTTGAAAAGTTGTAGTTTAATATGACATTCATTTGTAAAAATCAAGTTGAATGGATTCTTCATTAAAAAACCATTCAACTTAATTTTTTCAAGTGAATGTCATATTAAACTAGAACTTTTCAACAATATTTAGTTCTTTTTTTGGAGAAGATTTCATCAAAACTACGTTCATGACATCCAATCTAGAAAGGCAAGTTTGCAAAAATATATTTTTTGCGGTGCCCATTGTAGCGACGTGCCGGGTCATCAGAAATATACAAATGAATATTCTTTTGTTAGATTATAAGTTTATCCAGGTAGCCCCGTCAAGTTTTTTTTTAATTTCCCATTTTTCAATTTTTGGCAGATTTTTGAAGTTAAAAAAGTGATGCCCCCCCCCCCCCCCACCCACACCCCCCCTTAATACATACGCTACTCAATGATCAAATGAGAAAGGATTTCGTTGTGGTGTTTCAAAAAAACTGAGCTACTTGTCATAGCTCAAACGATAAGCTTAAACTTAAGGGCCGTTTACACGCTCAGATCTTGGTCGTACAATCACATCGTACGATCTAGATCTGAAGCGCACGGGAGCGTCTACACGCTACGATATCGATCGCCGATACCTTTTTTTGTTTGTTTTGTTGGTCTGCTTTAGCATTGTGTTTTTCAATCAAATAAAATAAAAAACAAATAAACAGAACATACCAAGAAGAATTTTCATTCGAAGTGGTCGAGGCAAATGCTGTTAATGCGTAATAATTTTTCACACGTACAAATTTTGCAAGAATTAGAAGGTGAGCCCATACATGTATGCAGAATGGACAGATATTAATGCCCTGCTGCTTCAAACCGCTCGATATCTGCACGATATCTAAAGAGACGCGGTTTTGTTCGGGGAGCTGTCAAAATTTTCTGCCCAGACGCTCAGATCTCGATCGTACGATGTGATTGTACGACCAATATCTGAACGTGTAAACGGCCCTTTACTGTAATTCATTCTATCCAGATTGGATATCCGGAAAAATACATGCACCCTTTTATGATCAAAGGAAAAACGCTTTCGCTGCATCATGCTGAACTGAACACTGAACTACCTTTGCGACATTTTCGTGTGCCTGAACGGACAGCGTAACGGTTTTTAATCGGCCCACAAGTAAAAGCAATAAGAAAGTTGCATAAATTTGGGCGGTTGCACTTGTGGCTCCACGTTTTTTTTTTACAGAAACCACGAACGAAGCACATGCCCATGTCCATACGAAAAGTATGCATATTAAGTTGAATTGTTGCTCTTTATTCTCAGACACAGCGCGCAGCAAAATGGGTTTGCCATGGGCAAACTACGCGCTTGCTATTCTGACGCAGGGTGCGGGAATAGTGGGCTTTGCCTTTAACTTCGCCTGTATGGCAAGTGCCCATTGGGGGGAGTTCGCTTCCGCGAGACTGAACCGGGCCGGCTACCTGAGCCCTTGGCGCATTTGCCAGCCAACGAAAAGCGGCGGTCTGAACAACTGCGTGTCTTCGGAATCCATCTCGAACAAACGTAAGTATTGGCCCATAGAAACTGCTACCGGAACCGTTGGTCACACACTAGCCATCCGCTCGCTCTTTTCCAGTGTTTACGGCAGGGGTCCTCGGCAACACAGGACTCTTTTTCCAGATGTTTTACGTGGGCGCCGGCATGGTAGAGATCATGTTGTTGACGCAGCGTTTCGAATGGTCCGGCATGTATCGCGGCTGCATGCTGGCAAAGGTTATATTTTCCGGCTGTGCTACAATAACGACCATGCTCTCTGCCTACCTGTTTACAAGCGGTCTCGAAGCACTCGTGACCTATAAGCTCGAGCACTCTCCGCCCTTCTACGTGTGGTGGAGCGTCGGCTTGATCTCGATGTGCGCATTTGGCGTTAGCTGTGTTCAGGCGTGGTTTATCATTGTCAAACGCTTTATCAAGCGAGCAGCAACACAGGAAGTAGAAGAGATCTCCATGGAAGCGATGACAACAGGAAACGAGCGGAGCGATACCGACGCTACTAATGTACCGGCGACCGTCACCGTCGAAAGAGACACTACAGAACCACAACCGTCAACGTCTCGTTCCGGTGTCTGGCGGGCATCGCGCCGTGGCACCGGTCCGTACCGGTCCACCCTTGCCAGTAGCCGCCTCACAAGACTACAGCCGTTCCCGACAAAACGCCACCAAGCCAGCCGACTGGTGGTCCGCTTCCAGGCAATCCCCGAAGAAACCGAATCGAATGGCACGGACTCCTCGGACTAATCACTCGTCGCCCGACCTTCCATCGACCCGTCGCCGCATCTTCACGATCGTTGTCGCTTCTAGAACATCCAGGCGACCGATACATCTAGCGTCCAGTACTTGGAATACGTTTATAGTGCACAGATGCGAGTCTCTTACTTATATATTCGTGCCATCACACTCGTACTTATGTTAAACCCTAGTATTGTACACCACAAAAGACACAGATATGTCCCTACTACATCCAGAACCAATCATTTAAGTCGATAAAAGCGCAAGATCCTACCGCGGACTTGCGCGCAAGACCAGGCAACCGATACATCTAGCGTCCAGTACTTGGAACACGTTTATAGTGCACAGATGCGAGTCTCTTACTTATATATTCGTGCCATCACACTCGTACTTATGTTAAACCCTAGTATTGTACACCACAAAAGACACAGATATGTCCCTACTACATCCAGAACCAATCATTTAAGTCGATAAAAGCGCAAGATCCTACCGCGGACTTGCGCGCAAGACCAGGCAACCGATACATCTAGCGTCCAGTACTTGGAACACGTTTATAGTGCACAGATGCGAGTCTCTTACTTATATATTCGTGCCATAACACTCGTACTTATGTTAAACCCTAGTATTGTACACCACAAAAGACACAGATATGTCCCTACTACATCCAGAACCAATCATTTAAGTCGATAAAAGCGCAAGATCCTACCGCGGACTTGCGCGCAAGACCAGGCAACCGATACATCTAGCGTCCAGTACTTGGAACACGTTTATAGTGCACAGATGCGAGTCTCTTACTTATATATTCGTGCCATAACACTCGTACTTATGTTAAACCCTAGTATTGTACACCACAAAAGACACAGATATGTCCCTACTACATCCAGAACCAATCATTTAAGTCGATAAAAGCGCAAGATCCTACCGCGGACTTGCGCGCAAGACATTTATAGGCCGAGCTTGTAAGAGTGCACGATGTTAAAGTTATATTTTGATTTTTTAAACTTTTTTCCCATTTGGGATCTATTTTATTTAACATCGTTCACTCTAGTTAGCACGATACGAAATGGCACACCAATTGTGTATAGGTATCATTCCGATTATTCCGATCATTCCGATTCGATCTACAAGAGAGCGGTCTCTTGCTGCTTCGATATTATTACCGCTTTGCTTGAAGTTCCTTATCAATACCGAAATCCTTAAGTGATTTTACGTTCTATAAGCTTTGGCCACAAGTACTTATATTGTACGCTAGTATTATAAACCGTATATATACGCGTATTCTAACAAGCTGCAAAGACAAAACCAGAATGAACTATGCTCAAAACCAAAGTAATCGTTATCTTTCAAATCCCATTCAAATCGGCCAAAGGAGATGCGAAAAGCGCCTAGAGCTTGACCGTGAGACAGCGTAAAAGGATGCAGATCTAATTCTTAACAGTTTTACAAAACCAATAGATCGGAATTTACATCACAGACTACAAATATTACGGTTGTTGCTTGTCGCTTCATCTCTCGTAGACACTTTTAAAAGCTTCCTGTAAATAGCTTCCCTTCGACCTTTAACCTAGCGGAGGTTGTTTCCCTTCTCATTACCATGAGGTTGTAGAATCAAATTCACATTAGATAACTGTGCAATTGGATGTAGCCCTATTGTTCGGTCAGTGACATACAGTGATGGGCAGAAGTTAAAGCCCATCTAAATTGTTTTGTAGATTTTCGTCTGTACATTCAACTTTTTCGGTCGTAGAGAGCATGTGTTGTGTGTTTCACGAAAGCTTAAGATTACTCTTTCGATTACACTAGCAATCTGCCCGATTGGATCGATCACAAATCTTTGACAATTTTTTTAAGTTGTTATAAAAGCTGTGATAAAAGTAGAAGCCCATTTTGCAGTAGATATTATTGTGAATCTAATCTTACTATATATGTGTTATTGCTTTGGTTTGCGTCTGTTTCAATGTTTATGGTGCTCCCATTAATGTTTATAGTGGTTTAATCCAATATCCGCAACAGTTCCAATAAACAGTCGATTGCACACGGGTTTTTAGCAAATAAAGTGGAAGAACCAGAGGAAAAAATTCTTTGCACGCCTGATTTACAAATATTTCAGGGGTGCAAAGATTTTTTCCTCTTGTCTTTCCACTTCATTTGCGAAAAACCCGTGCGCAATCGACTGTTATTGTAGTTGTTGCGGGTGTTGCATTACACCACGGTAAACAATTATGGGGGGCTTCTAAAACATTCAAACAGACGTATACCAAACCACTAACATAATTGTAGTAACCAGAAGGACTTAATAGGGTCATAATAATAATTATAGCAAAATCTGCTTTTACTTTTGCCCCATCTTTGAACATCTTCCACTCACACAATTGTCGTGGATTTGGGATCGATCCAATCAAGCAGAATTCTAGCGAAATCGAAAGAGGAATGTTAAACCTTCATGCAACACACAACACTTGCTCTCTACGGCCTAAAATTTTGAATTTAAAGAAAATTTACAACAAGTAATGCAGATAGGCTTTTACATATGCTGGTCACTGTATCTTTTCATTATGAATCTTTGCAAACAAGCTCCTTATTATGTGAGGGCAACAGTCTCCGCTAGTTCTATAGGATCGAATGGAAGACCTTCCGCAGGACACTAGTATGGAGAGCATGTAAGATTAAGTACGATATACAATGGCAGGTCAATGCAGTTTAACTCTCCTTCTTAGCACGACTCGTTCTACAAGAGAGCGGTCTTCTCTTCCATCGATATCATTTCTTCACTGCTGAATGTTCTTAATAAATACAGATTTTCGTATGTACATTTTCGTTATATGATCTTTAGATAGATCTGCCAATGTTGTACGCTAGTATTATACATCATGCGCATACACGTGTTGCTAGGTTATTCTAATGACCAGTACATGTTTCATCTTTTCTATCTAGCAAGATAGTGTCGTTACGAGTAGAATATTGCGCGCATTTCTTGTATTACATATCTTTTGGCTAGTGTAGGAACGAAGAAAGATAATCTCATGATGATACAATGTTCAGTCATTCGTTCAACATGCGAGGCTGACCCTTCGATGCGATGAGCTGGTTGGGTGTTTTTAGTTACCTACAAACGCTCAGAAAATTCATTACACCGAATCTGGGCATGTTAGCATTTTGGACGATCGACTGAACATTGTGTTTTCTACGAGATTATCTTTCTTTCTTTGATTTCAAGCGAAACCACAAGGAGGAATACAAATGGAATACGAGTGATACTTTTCAACAAGCTCAATTATGCCCTCCAATTGATGGTGAAGAGATTGAACTTATATAACACCATACAATAACATATTGGCGACACTTTTTGTATTGCTGTCTGAGGCGCTGGCTGTGGCATATCTGTACACCGTCAATCCAGTACCAACACTTCCTGTCGATAGATGCACCCACCAGTGATATCGAACGAACTGAAGACCGCTCTCCTGTAGAAAGAGACGTGCTAAGGATGGGAGTTGAACTGTATTGACGTGCTATTATGTATCGTACTTAATCGAATAGAAAACCGAACGCAGGACATGAATACTAAAAGTGTTAACAAGAAATGAAGCAAACAGTGGGAACAGCTATCAGTGAGAGCTATCAGTGTTTAATGGACCGTATGTAGTCTTTCAATTTATGTGTTTTACACTTTAGCTTTTTAATTAATATTGTTCACTCTGGTTTGCACGATAAGAAATGGTACATCAATTGTGTATAGGTATCATTCTGATTATTCCGATCATTCCGATTCGATCTACAAGAGAGCGGTCTCTTGCTGCTTCGATGTTATTACCGCTTTGCTTGAAGTTCCTTATCAATACCGAAATCCTTAAGTGATTTTACGTTCTATAAGCTTTGGCCACAAGTACTTATATTGTACGCTAGTATTATAAACCGTATATATACGCGTATTCTAACAAGCTGCAAAGACAAAACCAGAATGAACTATGCTCAAAACCAAAGTAATCGTTATCAATCAAATCCCATTGAAATCGGCAAAAAGAGATACGAAAAGCGCCTAGAGCTTGACCGTAAGGCGGCGTGAAAGGATGCAGATCTAATTCTTAACAGTTTTACAAAACCAATAGATCGGAATTTACATCACAGACTACAAATATTACGGTTATTGCTTGTCGCTTCATCTCTCGTAGACACTTTTAAAAGCTTCCTGTAAATAGCTTCCCTTCAACCTTTGACCTAGCGGAGGTTGTTTCCCTCTCATTACCATGAGGTTGTAGAATCAAATTCACATTAGATAACTGTGCAAAATTCTGTGCAGTATCTTTTCATTATGAATCTTTGCAAACGAGCTCCTTATTATTTGAGGACAACAGTCTCCGCTAGTTCTATAGGATCGAATGGAAGACCTTCCGCAGGACACTAGTATGGAAAGCATGTAAGATTAGGTACGATATCGAATGGCATGGCAATACAGTACAACTCGCCTTCTTAGCACGACTCGTTCTACAAGAGAGCGGTCTTCTCTTCCATCGGTATCATTTCTTCACTGCTGAATGTTCTTAATGCATACAGATTTTCGTATGTACATTTTCGTTATATGATCTTTAGATAGATCTGCCAATGTTGTACGCTAGTATTATACATCATGCGCATACATGTGTTGCTAGGTTATTCTAATGACCAGTACATGTTTCATCTTTTCTATCTAGCAAGATAGTGTCGTTACGAGTAGAATATTGCGCGCATTTCTTGTATTACATATCTTTTGGCTAGTGTAGGAACGAAGAAAGATAATCTCATGATGATACAATGTTCAGTCATTCGTTCAACATGCGAGGCTGACCCTTCGATGCGATGAGCTGGTTGGGTGTTTTTAGTTACCTACAAACGCTCAGAAAATTCATTACACCGAATCTGGGCATGTTAGCATTTTGGACGATCGACTGAACATTGTGTTTTCTACGAGATTATCTTTCTTTCTTTGATTTCAAGCGAAACCACAAGGAGGAATACAAATGGAATACGAGTGATACTTTTCAACAAGCTCAATTATGCCCTCCAATTGATGGTGAAGAGATTGAACTTATATAACACCATACAATAACATATTGGCGACACTTTTTGTATTGCTGTCTGAGGCGCTGGCTGTGGCATATCTGTACACCGTCAATCCAGTACCAACACTTCCTGTCGATAGATGCACTCACCAGTGATACCGAACGAACTGAAGACCGCTCTCCTGTAGAAAGAGACGTGCTAAGGATGGGATCTGTACTGTATTGACGTGCTATTATGTATCGTACTTGATCGAATAGAAAACCGAACGCAGGACATGAATACTAAAAGTGTTAACAAGAAATTAAGCAAACAATGGGAACAGCTACCAGTGAGAGCTATCAGCGTTCAATGGACCGTATGTAGTCTTTTAATTTATGTGTTTTACACTTTAGCTTTTTAATTAATATTGTTCACTCTGGTTTGCACGATAAGAAATGGTACATCAATTGTGTATAGGTATCATTCTGATTATTCCGATCATTCCGATTCGATCTACAAGATAGCGGTCTCTTGCTGCTTCGATGTTATTACTGCTTTACTTGAAGTTCCTTATCAATACCGAAATCCTTAAGTGCTTTTACGTTCTACGAGCGTGGGCTACAAGTACTTATATTGTACGCTAGTATTATAAACCGTATACATACACGTATTCTAACAAGCTTCAAGGATAATCCCAGAATGAACTATGCTCAAAACCAAAGTAATCGTTATCAATCAAATCCCATTAAAATCGGCAAAAAGAGATACGAAAAGCGCCTAGAGCTTGACCGTAAGGCGGCGTGAAAGGATGCAGATCTAATTCTTAACAGTTTTACAAAACCAATAGATCGGAATTTACATCACAGACTACAAATATTACGGTTGTTGCTTGTCGCTTCATCTCTCGTAGACACTTTTAAAAGCTTCCTGTAAATAGCTTCCCTTCAACCTTTGACCTAGCGGAGGTTGTTTCCCTCTCATTACCATGAGGTTGTAGAATCAAATTCACATTAGATAACTGTGCAAAATTCTGTGCAGTATCTTTTCATTATGAATCTTTGCAAACGAGCTCCTTATTATTTGAGGACAACAGTCTCCGCTAGTTCTATAGGATCGAATGGAAGACCTTCCGCAGGACACTAGTATGGAAAGCATGTAAGATTAGGTACGATATCGAATGGCATGGCAATACAGTACAACTCGCCTTCTTAGCACGACTCGTTCTACAAGAGAGCGGTCTTCTCTTCCATCGGTATCATTTCTTCACTGCTGAATGTTCTTAATGCATACAGATTTTCGTATGTACATTTTCGTTATATGATCTTTAGATAGATCTGCCAATGTTGTACGCTAGTATTATACATCATGCGCATACATGTGTTGCTAGGTTATTCTAATGACCAGTACATGTTTCATCTTTTCTATCTAGCAAGATAGTGTCGTTACGAGTAGAATATTGCGCGCATTTCTTGTATTACATATCTTTTGGCTAGTGTAGGAACGAAGAAAGATAATCTCATGATGATACAATGTTCAGTCATTCGTTCAACATGCGAGGCTGACCCTTCGATGCGATGAGCTGGTTGGGTGTTTTTAGTTACCTACAAACGCTCAGAAAATTCATTACACCGAATCTGGGCATGTTAGCATTTTGGACGATCGACTGAACATTGTGTTTTCTACGAGATTATCTTTCTTTCTTTGATTTCAAGCGAAACCACAAGGAGGAATACAAATGGAATACGAGTGATACTTTTCAACAAGCTCAATTATGCCCTCCAATTGATGGCGAAGAGATTGAACTTATATAACACCATACAATAACATATTGGCGACACTTTTTGTATTGCTGTCTGAGGCGCTGGCTGTGGCATATCTGTACACCGTCAATCCAGTACCAACACTTCCTGTCGATAGATGCACTCACCAGTGATACCGAACGAACTGAAGACCGCTCTCCTGTAGAAAGAGACGTGCTAAGGATGGGATCTGTACTGTATTGACGTGCTATTATGTATCGTACTTGATCGAATAGAAAACCGAACGCAGGACATGAATACTAAAAGTGTTAACAAGAAATTAAGCAAACAATGGGAACAGCTACCAGTGAGAGCTATCAGCGTTCAATGGACCGTATGTAGTCTTTTAATTTATGTGTTTTACACTTTAGCTTTTTAATTAATATTGTTCACTCTGGTTTGCACGATAAGAAATGGTACATCAATTGTGTATAGGTATCATTCTGATTATTCCGATCATTCCGATTCGATCTACAAGAGAGCGGTCTCTTGCTGCTTCGATGTTATTACCGCTTTGCTTGAAGTTCCTTATCAATACCGAAATCCTTAAGTGATTTTACGTTCTATAAGCTTTGGCCACAAGTACTTATATTGTACGCTAGTATTATAAACCGTATATATACGCGTATTCTAACAAGCTGCAAAGACAAAACCAGAATGAACTATGCTCAAAACCAAAGTAATCGTTATCAATCAAATCCCATTGAAATCGGCAAAAAGAGATACGAAAAGCGCCTAGAGCTTGACCGTAAGGCGGCGTGAAAGGATGCAGATCTAATTCTTAACAGTTTTACAAAACCAATAGATCGGAATTTACATCACAGACTACAAATATTACGGTTATTGCTTGTCGCTTCATCTCTCGTAGACACTTTTAAAAGCTTCCTGTAAATAGCTTCCCTTCAACCTTTGACCTAGCGGAGGTTGTTTCCCTCTCATTACCATGAGGTTGTAGAATCAAATTCACATTAGATAACTGTGCAAAATTCTGTGCAGTATCTTTTCATTATGAATCTTTGCAAACGAGCTCCTTATTATTTGAGGACAACAGTCTCCGCTAGTTCTATAGGATCGAATGGAAGACCTTCCGCAGGACACTAGTATGGAAAGCATGTAAGATTAGGTACGATATCGAATGGCATGGCAATACAGTACAACTCGCCTTCTTAGCACGACTCGTTCTACAAGAGAGCGGTCTTCTCTTCCATCGGTATCATTTCTTCACTGCTGAATGTTCTTAATGCATACAGATTTTCGTATGTACATTTTCGTTATATGATCTTTAGATAGATCTGCCAATGTTGTACGCTAGTATTATACATCATGCGCATACACGTGTTGCTAGGTTATTCTAATGACCAGTACATGTTTCATCTTTTCTATCTAGCAAGATAGTGTCGTTACGAGTAGAATATTGCGCGCATTTCTTGTATTACATATCTTTTGGCTAGTGTAGGAACGAAGAAAGATAATCTCATGATGATACAATGTTCAGTCATTCGTTCAACATGCGAGGCTGACCCTTCGATGCGATGAGCTGGTTGGGTGTTTTTAGTTACCTACAAACGCTCAGAAAATTCATTACACCGAATCTGGGCATGTTAGCATTTTGGACGATCGACTGAACATTGTGTTTTCTACGAGATTATCTTTCTTTCTTTGATTTCAAGCGAAACCACAAGGAGGAATACAAATGGAATACGAGTGATACTTTTCAACAAGCTCAATTATGCCCTCCAATTGATGGTGAAGAGATTGAACTTATATAACACCATACAATAACATATTGGCGACACTTTTTGTATTGCTGTCTGAGGCGCTGGCTGTGGCATATCTGTACACCGTCAATCCAGTACCAACACTTCCTGTCGATAGATGCACTCACCAGTGATACCGAACGAACTGAAGACCGCTCTCCTGTAGAAAGAGACGTGCTAAGGATGGGATCTGTACTGTATTGACGTGCTATTATGTATCGTACTTGATCGAATAGAAAACCGAACGCAGGACATGAATACTAAAAGTGTTAACAAGAAATTAAGCAAACAATGGGAACAGCTACCAGTGAGAGCTATCAGCGTTCAATGGACCGTATGTAGTCTTTTAATTTATGTGTTTTACACTTTAGCTTTTTAATTAATATTGTTCACTCTGGTTTGCACGATAAGAAATGGTACATCAATTGTGTATAGGTATCATTCTGATTATTCCGATCATTCCGATTCGATCTACAAGATAGCGGTCTCTTGCTGCTTCGATGTTATTACTGCTTTACTTGAAGTTCCTTATCAATACCGAAATCCTTAAGTGCTTTTACGTTCTACGAGCGTGGGCTACAAGTACTTATATTGTACGCTAGTATTATAAACCGTATACATACACGTATTCTAACAAGCTTCAAGGATAATCCCAGAATGAACTATGCTCAAAACCAAAGTAATCGTTATCAATCAAATCCCATTAAAATCGGCAAAAAGAGATACGAAAAGCGCCTAGAGCTTGACCGTAAGGCGGCGTGAAAGGATGCAGATCTAATTCTTAACAGTTTTACAAAACCAATAGATCGGAATTTACATCACAGACTACAAATATTACGGTTGTTGCTTGTCGCTTCATCTCTCGTAGACACTTTTAAAAGCTTCCTGTAAATAGCTTCCCTTCAACCTTTGACCTAGCGGAGGTTGTTTCCCTCTCATTACCATGAGGTTGTAGAATCAAATTCACATTAGATAACTGTGCAAAATTCTGTGCAGTATCTTTTCATTATGAATCTTTGCAAACGAGCTCCTTATTATTTGAGGACAACAGTCTCCGCTAGTTCTATAGGATCGAATGGAAGACCTTCCGCAGGACACTAGTATGGAAAGCATGTAAGATTAGGTACGATATCGAATGGCATGGCAATACAGTACAACTCGCCTTCTTAGCACGACTCGTTCTACAAGAGAGCGGTCTTCTCTTCCATCGGTATCATTTCTTCACTGCTGAATGTTCTTAATGCATACAGATTTTCGTATGTACATTTTCGTTATATGATCTTTAGATAGATCTGCCAATGTTGTACGCTAGTATTATACATCATGCGCATACATGTGTTGCTAGGTTATTCTAATGACCAGTACATGTTTCATCTTTTCTATCTAGCAAGATAGTGTCGTTACAAGTAGAATATTGCGCGCATTTCTTGTATTACATATCTTTTGGCTAGTGTAGGAACGAAGAAAGATAATCTCATGATGATACAATGTTCAGTCATTCGTTCAACATGCGAGGCTGACCCTTCGATGCGATGAGCTGGTTGGGTGTTTTTAGTTACCTACAAACGCTCAGAAAATTCATTACACCGAATCTGGGCATGTTAGCATTTTGGACGATCGACTGAACATTGTGTTTTCTACGAGATTATCTTTCTTTCTTTGATTTCAAGCGAAACCACAAGGAGGAATACAAATGGAATACGAGTGATACTTTTCAACAAGCTCAATTATGCCCTCCAATTGATGATGAAGAGATTGAACTTATATAACACCATACAATAACATATTGGCGACACTTTTTGTATTGCTGTCTGAGGCGCTGGCTGTGGCATATCTGTACACCGTTAATTCAGTACCAACACTTCCTGTCGATAGATGCACCCACCAGTGATATCGAACGAACTGAAGACCGCTCTCCTGCAGGAAGAGACGTGCTAAGCATGGGATCTGTACTGTATTGACGTGCTATTATGTATCGTACTTGATCGAATAGAAAACCGAACGCAGGACATGAATACTAAAAGTGTTAACAAGAAATGAAGCAAACAGTGGGAACAGCTACCAGTGAGAGCTATCAGTGTTTAATGGACCGTATGTAGTCTTTCAATTTATGTGTTTTACACTTTAGCTTTTTAATTAATATTGTTCACTCTGGTTTGCACGATAAGAAATGGCACACCAATTGTGTATAGGTATCATTCTGATTATTCCGATCATTCCGATTCGATCTACAAGAGAGCGGTCTCTTGCTGCTTCGATATTATTACCGCTTTGCTTGATCAATACCGAAATCCATAAGTGCTTTTACGTTTTATAAGCTTTGGCTACAAGTACTTATATTGAATGCTAGTATTATATACGGTTTATAATACAAACACGTATTCTAACAAGCTGCAAGGACAAAACCAGAATGAACTATGCTCAAAACCAAAGTAATCGTTATCAATCAAATCCCATTAAAATCGGCCAAAAGAGATACGAAAAGCGCCTAGAGCTTGACCATAAGGCGGCGTAAAAGGATGCAGATCTAATTCTCATCAGTTTTACAAAACCAATAGATCGAAATTTACATCACAGACTACACATATTACGGTTGTTGCTTGTCGCTTCATCTCTCGTAGACACTTTTAAAAGCTTCCTGTAAATAGCTTCCCTTCGAACTTTGACCTAGCGGAGGCTGTTTCCCTTCTCATTACCATGAGGATGTAGAATCAAATTCACATTAGATAACTGTGCAATTGAATGTAGCCCTATTGTTCGGTCAGTGACATACAGTGATCGGCAGACGTTAAAGCCCAACTACATTTTTTTTGTAGATTTTCGTCTGTACATTCAACTTTTTCGGTCAAAATGAGCAAGTGTGGTTTGCTTCAAAAAGGTTTAAGATTTCTCTTTTGGTTACACTAGCAATCTGCCTGATTGGATCGATCACAAATCTTTGACAATTGTTTAAGGAAGTGATAGTCCAACTCAGGAACAAAAGTAAAAGCCAATTTTGCCGTAGATATTATTGTGAATCAAATCTTACTATATATGTGTTATTGCTTTGGTTTGCGTCTGTTTCAACGTTTTAGGTGCTCCCATTATTATGTACAGTGGTTTAATTCAACACCCGCAGCCGTTCCAAGCAAAAGTCGATTGCGCACGGGGTTTTCGCAAATGAAGTAGATTGATGAGAGAAAAACAAACTTCATCCCCCTATTTTGCAAAGATTTCTAGCGTGGAAAGATTTTTTTCTCACATACGCCCACTTCATTTGCAAGAAACCGTGCGCGATCGACTTTTGCTGAAACGACTGCGGTTGTAGGATTAAACCATTGTAAACAATATTGGGGGCTCTTAAAACATTCAAACAAACGTATACCAAACCACTAACATAGATATAGTAATCAGAGGGATTCAATAGGGTCATAATAGTATTTATTGCAAAATGGGTTTTTGTTTTTGTCTCACCTGTGATCGACTATCGCTCACTTAAACAATTGTCGTGGATTTGTTTTATATCCAATCGAGCAGATTGCTAGTGAAACCGAAAGAGGAATGTTAAACCTTTACGAGGCACACCACACTTGCTCATTACGATCGGAAATGCTGAATTTACAGACGAAAATCTAAAAAAACTAGAAATGGGCTTTTTCATTTGCTGGTCACTGTATCTTTTCATTATGAATCTTTGCAAACGAGCTCCTGATTATTTGAGGACAGCAGTCTCCGCTAGTTCTAGGATCGAATGGAAGACCTTCCGCAGGACACTAGTATGGAGAGCATGTAAGATTAAGTACGATATTGAATGGCATATCGATGCAGTAAAACTCTCCTTCTTAGCACGACTCGTTCTACAAGAGAGCGGTCTTCTCTTCCATCGATATCATTTCTTCACTGCTGAATATTCTTAATACATACAGATTTTCGTATGTACATTTTCGTTATATGATCTTTAGATAGATCTGCCAATGTTGTACGCTAGTCTTATACATTATGCGCATACATGTGTTGCTAGGTTATTCTAATGACCAGTACATGTTTCATCTTTTCTATCTAGCAAGATAGTGTCGTTACGAGTAGAATATTGCGCGCATTTCTTGTATTACATATCTTTTGGCTAGTGTAGGAACGAAGAAAGATAATCTCATGATGATACAATGTTCAGTCATTCGTTCAACATGCGAGGCTGACCCTTCGATGCGATGAGCTGGTTGGGTGTTTTTAGTTACCTACAAACGCTCAGAAAATTCATTACACCGAATCTGGGCATGTTAGCATTTTGGACGATCGACTGAACATTGTGTTTTCTACGAGATTATCTTTCTTTCTTTGATTTCAAGCGAAACCACAAGGAGGAATACAAATGAAATACGAGTGATACTTTTCAACAAGCTCAATTATGCCCTCCAATTGATGATGAAGAGATTGAACTTATATAACACCATACAATAACATATTGGCGACACTTTTTTTATTGCTGTCTGAGGCGCTGGCTGTGGCATATCTGTACACCGTCAATCCAGTACCAACACTTCCTGTCGATAGATGCACCCACCAGTGATACCGAACGAACTGAAGACCGCTCTCCTGCAGGAAGAGACGTGCTAAGCATGGGATCTGTACTGTATTGACGTGCTATTATGTATCGTACTTGATCGAATAGAAAACCGAACGCAGGACATGAATACTAAAAGTGTTAACAAGAAATGAAGCAAACAGTGGGAACAGCTACCAGTGAGAGCTATCAGTGTTTAATGGACCGTATGTAGTCTTTCAATTTATGTGTTTTACACTTTAGCTTTTTAATTAATATTGTTCACTCTGGTTTGCACGATAAGAAATGGCACACCAATTGTGTATAGGTATCATTCTGATTATTCCGATCATTCCGATTCGATCTACAAGAGAGCGGTTTCTTGCTGCTTCGATATTATTACCGCTTTGCTTGATCAATACCGAAATCCATAAGTGCTTTTACGTTTTATAAGCTTTGGCTACAAGTACTTATATTGAATGCTAGTATTATATACGGTTTATAATACAAACACGTATTCTAACAAGCTGCAAGGACAAAACCAGAATGAACTATGCTCAAAACCAAAGTAATCGTTATCAATCAAATCCCATTAAAATCGGCCAAAAGAGATACGAAAAGCGCCTAGAGCTTGACCATAAGGCGGCGTAAAAGGATGCAGATCTAATTCTCATCAGTTTTACAAAACCAATAGATCGAAATTTACATCACAGACTACAAATATTACGGTTGTTGCTTGTCGCTTAATCTCTCGGAGACACTTTTAAAAGCTTCCTGTAAATAGCTTCCCTTCGACCTTTGACCTAGCGGAGGTTGTTTCCCTTCTCATTACCATGAGGTTGTAGAATCAAATTCACATTAGATAACTGTGCAATTGAATGTATCCCTATTGTTCGGTCAGTGACATACAGTGATCGGCAGACGTTAAAGCCCAACTACATTTATTTTGTAGATTTTCGTCTGTACATTCAACTTTTTCGGTCAAAATGAGCAAGTGTGGTTTGCTTCAAAAAGGTTTAAGATTTCTCTTTTGGTTACACTAGCAATCTGCCTGATTGGATCGATCACAAATCTTTGACAATTGTTTAAGGAAGTGATAGTCCAACTCAGGAACAAAAGTAAAAGCCCATTTTGCCGTAGATATTATTGTGAATCAAATCTTACTATATATGTGTTATTGCTTTGGTTTGCGTCTGTTTCAACGTTTTAGGTGCTCCCATTATTATGTAGCGTGGTTTAATTCAACACCCGCAGCCGTTCCAAGCAAAAGTCGATTGCGCACGGGGTTTTTGCAAATGAAATAGATTGATGAGAGGAAAAAAAAACTTCATCCCCCTATTTTGCAAAGATTTCTAGCGTGGAAAGATTTTTTTCTCACATACACCCACTTCATTTGCAAGAAACCGTGCGCGATCGACTTTTGCTGAAACGACTGCGGTTGTAGGATTAAACCATTGTAAACAATATTGGGGGCTCTTAAAACATTCAAACAAACGTATACCAAACCACTAACATAGATATAGTAATCAGAGGGATTCAATAGGGTCATAATAGTATTTATTGCAAAATGGGCTTTTGTTTTTGTCTCACCTGTGATCGACTATCGCTCACTTAAACAATTGTCGTGGATTTGTTTTATATCCAATCGAGCAGATTGCTAGTGAAACCGAAAGAGGAATGTTAAACCTTTTTGAAGCAAACTACACTTGCTCATTACGATCGGAAATGCTGAATTTACAGACGAAAATCTAAAAAAACTAGAAATGGGCTTTTTCATTTGCTGGTCACTGTATCTTTTCATTATGAATCTTTGCAAACGAGCTCCTGATTATTTGAGGACAGCAGTCTCCGCTAGTTCTAGGATCGAATGGAAGACCTTCCGCAGGACACTAGTATGGAGAGCATGTAAGATTAAGTACGATATTGAATGGCATATCGATGCAGTAAAACTCTCCTTCTTAGCACGACTCGTTCTACAAGAGAGCGGTCTTCTCTTCCATCGATATCATTTCTTCACTGCTGAATATTCTTAACACATATAGATTTTCGTATGTACATTTTCGTTATATGATCTTTAGATAGATCTGCCAATGTTGTACGCTAGTATTATACATCATGCGCATACATGTGTTGCTAGGTTATTCTAATGACCAGTACATGTTTCATCTTTTCTATCTAGCAAGATAGTGTCGTTACGAGTAGAATATTGCGCGCATTTCTTGTATTACATATCTTTTGGCTAGTGTAGGAACGAAGAAAGATAATCTCATGATGATACAATGTTCAGTCATTCGTTCAACATGCGAGGCTGACCCTTCGATGCGATGAGCTGGTTGGGTGTTTTTAGTTACCTACAAACGCTCGGAAAATTCATTACACCGAATCTGGGCATGTTAGCATTTTGGACGATCGACTGAACATTGTGTTTTCTACGAGATTATCTTTCTTTCTTTGATTTCAAGCGAAACCACAAGGAGGAATACAAATGGAATACGAGTGATACTTTTCAACAAGCTCAATTATACCCTCCAATTGATGGTGAAGAGATTGAACTTATATAACACCATACAATAACATATTGGCGACACTTTTTTTATTGCTGTCTGAGGCGCTGGCTGTGGCATATCTGTACACCGTCAATCCAGTACCAACACTTCCTGTCGATAGATGCACCCACCAGTGATATCGAACGAACTGAAGACCGCTCTCCTGCAGGAAGAGACGTGCTAAGCATGGAAGCTGTACTGTATTGACGTGCTATTATGTATCGTACTTAATCGAATAGAAAACCGAACGCAGGACATGAATACTAAAAGTGTTAACAAGAAATGAAGCAAACAGTGGGAACAGCTATCAGTGAGAGCTATCAGTGTTTAATGGACCGTATGTAGTCGTTCAATGTATGGGCCCTATTGCGAGTGTCTTGTCTTGCAAACGAGACTGCCTTACTACTGCTGCAAAAACTTAGCAGTCTTGTTTAGCTTTTATGAATGAACTTGTGATTTTTTACAACCTGATTTTAAAACAAATACTAATACTACCAAATTAATCACCAACACCATTAAAAACCAACATCCTTCGGTCCAATGGCAACTACGACCAAGACGAAAAAATATACCATTTTCAGTCTCGTTTTCAAGACTCAGAGTCTGTTGCCAAAACCTACCAGACTCTGAGTCTTGAAAACGAGACTGAAAGTCGCGTTGCCATTGGACCGAAGGATGTTGGTTTTTAGTGGTGTTGGTGATTAATTTGGTAGTATTAGTATTTGTTTTGAAATCAGGCTGTAAAAATTCACTAGCTCATTCACAAGAACTAAACAAGACTGCTAAGTTTTTTCAGTAGTAGTAAGGCAGTCTCGTTTGCAAGACAAGACACTCGCAATAGGGCCCTATGTGTTTTACACTTTAGCTTTTTAATTAATATTGTTCACTCTGGTTTGCACGATAAGAAATGGCACATCAATTGTGTATAGGTATCATTCTGATTATTCCGATCATTCCGATTCGATCTACAAGAGAGCGGTCTCTTGCTGCTTCGATGTTATTACCGCTTTGCTTGAAGTTCCTTATCAATACCGAAATCCTTAAGTGATTTTACGTTCTATAAGCTTGGGCCACAAGTACTTATATTGTACGCTAGTATTATAAACCGTATATATACGCGTATTCCAACAAGCTGCAAGGATAAACCCAGAATGAACTATGCTCAAAACCAAAGTAATCGTTATCAATCAAATCCCATTAAAATCGGCCAAAAGAGATACGAAAAGCGCCTAGAGCTTGACCATAAGGCGGCGTAAAAGGATGCAGATCTAATTCTCATCAGTTTTACAAAACCAATAGATCGAAATTTACATCACAGACTACAAATATTACGGTTGTTGCTTGTCGCTTAATCTCTCGGAGACACTTTTAAAAGCTTCCTGTAAATAGCTTCCCTTCGACCTTTGACCTAGCGGAGGTTGTTTCCCTTCTCATTACCATGAGGTTGTAGAATCAAATTCACATTAGATAACTGTGCAATTGAATGTATCCCTATTGTTCGGTCAGTGACATACAGTGATCGGCAGACGTTAAAGCCCAACTACATTTTTTTTGTAGATTTTCGTCTGTACATTCAACTTTTTCGGTCAAAATGAGCAAGTGTGGTTTGCTTCAAAAAGGTTTAAGATTTCTCTTTTGGTTACACTAGCAATCTGCCTGATTGGATCGATCACAAATCTTTGACAATTGTTTAAGGAAGTGATAGTCCAACTCAGGAACAAAAGTAAAAGCCCATTTTGCCGTAGATATTATTGTGAATCAAATCTTACTATATATGTGTTATTGCTTTGGTTTGCGTCTGTTTCAACGTTTTAGGTGCTCCCATTATTATGTAGCGTGGTTTAATTCAACACCCGCAGCCGTTCCAAGCAAAAGTCGATTGCGCACGGGGTTTTTGCAAATGAAATAGATTGATGAGAGGAAAAAAAAACTTCATCCCCCTATTTTGCAAAGATTTCTAGCGTGGAAAGATTTTTTTCTCACATACACCCACTTCATTTGCAAGAAACCGTGCGCGATCGACTTTTGCTGAAACGACTGCGATTGTAGGATTAAACCATTGTAAACAATATTGGGGGCTCTTAAAACATTCAAACAAACGTATACCAAACCACTAACATAGATATAGTAATCAGAGGGATTCAATAGGGTCATAATAGTATTTATTGCAAAATGGGCTTTTGTTTTTGTCTCACCTGTGATCGACTATCGCTCACTTAAACAATTGTCGTGGATTTGTTTTATATCCAATCGAGCAGATTGCTAGTGAAACCGAAAGAGGAATGTTAAACCTTTTTGAAGCAAACTACACTTGCTCATTACGATCGGAAATGCTGAATTTACAGACGAAAATCTAAAAAAACTAGAAATGGGCTTTTTCATTTGCTGGTCACTGTATCTTTTCATTATGAATCTTTGCAAACGAGCTCCTGATTATTTGAGGACAGCAGTCTCCGCTAGTTCTAGGATCGAATGGAAGACCTTCCGCAGGACACTAGTATGGAGAGCATGTAAGATTAAGTACGATATTGAATGGCATATCGATGCAGTAAAACTCTCCTTCTTAGCACGACTCGTTCTACAAGAGAGCGGTCTTCTCTTCCATCGATATCATTTCTTCACTGCTGAATATTCTTAACACATATAGATTTTCGTATGTACATTTTCGTTATATGATCTTTAGATAGATCTGCCAATGTTGTACGCTAGTATTATACATCATGCGCATACATGTGTTGCTAGGTTATTCTAATGACCAGTACATGTTTCATCTTTTCTATCTAGCAAGATAGTGTCGTTACGAGTAGAATATTGCGCGCATTTCTTGTATTACATATCTTTTGGCTAGTGTAGGAACGAAGAAAGATAATCTCATGATGATACAATGTTCAGTCATTCGTTCAACATGCGAGGCTGACCCTTCGATGCGATGAGCTGGTTGGGTGTTTTTAGTTACCTACAAACGCTCGGAAAATTCATTACACCGAATCTGGGCATGTTAGCATTTTGGACGATCGACTGAACATTGTGTTTTCTACGAGATTATCTTTCTTTCTTTGATTTCAAACGAAACCACAAGGAGGAATACAAATGGAATACGAGTGATACTTTTCAACAAGCTCAATTATGCCCTCCAATTGATGATGAAGAGATTGAACTTATATAACACCATACAATAACATATTTGCGATACTTTTTGTATTGCTGTCTGAGGCGTTGGCTGTGGCATATCTGTACACCGTCAATCCAGTACCAACACTTCCTGTCGATAGATGCACCCACCAGTGATATCGAACGAACTGAAGACCGCTCTCCTGTAGAAAGAGACGTGCTAAGCATGGGAGCTTTACTGTATTGACGTGCTATTATGTATCGTACTTGATCGAATAGAAAACCGAACGCAGGACATGAATACTAAAAGTGTTGACAAGAAATGAAGCAAACAGTGGGAACAGCTATCAGTGAGAGCTATCAGTGTTTAATGGACCGTATGTAGTCTTTCAATTTATGTGTTTTACACTTTAGCTTTTTAATTAATATTGTTCACTCTGGTTTGCACGATAAGAAATGGCACACCAATTGTGTATAGGTATCATTCTGATTATTCCGATCATTCCGATTCGATCTACAAGAGAGCGGTCTCTTGCTGCTTCGATATTATTACCGCTTTGCTTGATCAATACCGAAATCCATAAGTGCTTTTACGTTTTATAAGCTTTGGCTACAAGTACTTATATTGAATGCTAGTATTATATACGGTTTATAATACAAACACGTATTCTAACAAGCTGCAAGGACAAAACCAGAATGAACTATGCTCAAAACCAAAGTAATCGTTATCAATCAAATCCCATTAAAATCGGCCAAAAGAGATACGAAAAGCGCCTAGAGCTTGACCATAAGGCGGCGTGAAAGGATGCAGATCTAATTCTTAACAGTTTTACAAAACCAATAGCTCGGAATTTACATCACAAACTACACATATTACTGTTGTTGCTTGTCGCTTAATCTCTCGGAGACACTTTTAAAAGCTTCCTGTAAATAGCTTCCCTTCGACCTTTGACCTAGCGGAGGTTGTTTCCCTTCTCATTACCATGAGGTTGTAGAATCAAATTCACATTAGATAACTGTGCAATCGGATGTAGCCCTATTGTTCCGTCAGTGACATACAGTGATCGGCATAAATTAAAGCCCATCTACAGTTTTTTTGTAGATTTTCAACAAGACGACGTGCTAAGCATGGGAGCTGTACTGTATTGACGTGCTATTATGTATCGTACTTGATCGAATAGAATACCGAACGTAGGATATGAATACTATTGAAGTAATAACAAGAAATGAAGCAAACGGTGACAACAGCTATCAGTAAGAGCCATTTAGTATTTAATCAACCGCACCCGACCAGAACGCGATAATAAATGCGCCGTTGTAAAACCACCAACTTTAACGATTTCACTTTAAGCTGCGCACCGAATGCTGCTGGTGTGATAGACGCCTTGATCACGGTGGTGGTAGTTGAGATTGTTCACAGCGCGTGTTGTGCTTGTTGGATCTGGGTTGTTCTGTCTCGTTCACTCCACCTGTGCGGGCCTTTCCAAATGTCAACATCAACGCGGGTCGCTCGCTATCAGCATCTCGAGCGGTCCAGTGCATCTTGTTGCTGCTGACAGGGTTTATATGCGGACAACACAACAGCGCTCCAGTCAGCATCAGTAGTTGAGCAAGAGCAGACCGATCACCATGCCGAACCTGTCGACCCACATCCTTGATACGAGCCGCGGTAAACCAGCGCCTGAGGTGCCAGTTACACTGTACCGCCAAACCGTGGAATCGGGCTGGACGAAGATCAGTACCGGTATAACGGACAGTGACGGGCGGTTCCGGGAGTTTTTTAGCGGGGGCCAGGAGGGCCTGCAGGTGGGCGTCTACAAGCTGCACTTCGAGGTGGCCGGATACTTCCGGAATCGCAGCGTCGATACGCTTTACCCGTTCATCGAGGTACGTGATCAGTTCCATCAGCACCGCTAGCAGCCAAAGGCACAAGTAGACCAGCGGAATTATCATCTTCTTGTTATCTGTGTATTGCAGGTTGTGTTCACCGTTGCAAACGACAAGCAACACTACCACATTCCGCTATTGTTGAACCCGTACGGTTACTCGACCTACCGCGGATCGTAGAAACCTAGTAGGCAAGCATCCGGATCCTCGTACAATTAACCCACATCATCCTCTTCTAAGCCGTAGCAATCTGCCTGCTGTACCGGGCTAGCGGTGCAGGTACAAGAAGACCGTAATGGAATAAAATGTATCGATGGCAATAAATGTTGCTTTATTAATCGGCATACCTCCGAGTACGTTACGCATTCGTGTTTGCTCTACACTTGAACCACTGCCTTACCGGTGTTGCCACCCGTCAGCATTTCGACGAATGCCTTCGGCATTTGGGCGAATCCGTTGGTGGTGGTCTCCTGGTAGCGTAGTTTACCTTCTTCGATCCAGCGCAGGTTCTGTGTGATGCCCTCCATCCAGCGGTCGTGCCAGCGCGACACGATAAAACCCTCCTGGCGCAGCTGCTTGAACACGAACTCACGCTGCGGATCGTCCACCTGTACCCTACGTTCGTTGTAGTTCGAGATGGTGCCGCACACGGAGATGCGCCCGAACAGCTTCATCTGCTGTAGGACGGCGGCCGAGATCGTGCCACCGACGTTGTCGAAGTAGCAGTCGACGCCGTTCGGGGCGGCAGCCTTCAGCGCTGCCCCAAAGTCCGACACTGCCCGGTAGTCGATGGTCGCATCGAATCCGAGCTCCTTCAGCCATCGGCACTTGGCTTCGCTACCAGCTACCCCGATCACGGTACAGCCCTTGATCTTGGCGATCTGGCCGACGATACTGCCGACGGCACCGGCCGCACCGCTCACCACCACCGTTTCGCCCGGCTGCGGTTTACAGATTTCCAGAAAGCCGAAGTAAGCCGTGTTCCCTGGCATACCAAGCACACCAAGGGCGAGCGAGCGCGGGTGGCTCCCGAACGAGGGTAGAACATACGGCGTGTTGGAACCGGTGTAACGAGCCGGGTCGACGATGGTATGCGAACGCCAGCCAAAGTTACCGAACACGGTCGCACCGACCGGGAATGCTGTGTTACGGCTCGCTGTCACCTTGCCGACCTGGCCACCGATCATCACCGAACCGACCGGATAGCGCTCCATGTACGGACGCATATACGGATCGACGCTCAGATACTCGGCTTCCACCAGAAACTCTGCAGATGAGGGTCAAAAAGCGAGGTTATCTAGCAACATTTCCGAACGTATCGCACTGTCCGCCTGGAATTGTATGCTTACCATTTTCCGCGAGCTCATCTGGCAGCGTTTCCTGCTCCAGCTTAAAGTTGCTATCGTTGGGCAGCCCCTCGAACGCCTTGGCGTAGATCCACTTGCTAGCGACAACCATGATTTAGCTCTGCTTTCCGCGTTGAAGACACACCACACACTAGCATCCGGTGCGAACCTGTCAGCTTCATATACACACATCGAGCATGAGTACGCATAAAGATAATGCTTATCATAGCGCGCTTTCGATGACGCCATTTTTTGGGCCAGAGTCCGTTTATACCTGTGATCAGTGCGTTCTGTTTTTACTTTCGATTAATCGAAAGTATTTCGAAATTTTCGGATATTATTCTCGCTTACCCTCAATCGACGACGATGCGATTGAGGCGATCTAGAACCCAGCCTGTTTCCAATTGCATGTGCACTACCTGAAAATCCCGCGTTCCTCATTCGCCGGAAATTAACTGTTTTATTATTATCTACCGGATTTGCGCGTACGCCAGTGATTGAGCACCGATTCGAAGATAAGCATGTCTGGTACGATTCGGTTACCATATTCCAAACTGATAAGCCGTCGAATTCTATCTTCGCCGCCAAACACCGGGGAATATCACGGTTTCGGTGGAGATTTCAATAACGATTCCAGTCGCCCTTCTCGATACTTCCGACCATAAATGCTGCTTCATTCAAATGGTGAGCAACCTTTTCGAGCTGGGTGTTATCATCCGTTGTCGTTGGTTTGTGGTTTGCTTGGTGATAAGCTATGCCTATATGCAGCATGGTCTGCTGTCGATTACGTAATCGAGGGCGGTTACGCAGCATATTGGATTCATGCGGGAAAAACAGTAGCTCTAGGTAGGCGCCTAAAAGCCGTGCATTACCATCTAGCCGATCGCCCGCAACGTTGCACAACTCATTTAAGCGCGAACGCAACGCATAATTCGTTATGTATCTCTTATATTTTGCGCTCAATCAATCAATCAATCACTCGGGATCATTGGACTTGAATTTTGGTAGGACCCTGGGCGCTGGACGCTAGTCGGGCGCTAGTTCAAAAATGGAAGCTGGAGCACAACGCGAACGGAACTGACTAACTGACACTAACACCTTCGTATCGATTATCTCTGAGGTACCCTAACCTCGGCATACCGACCCTTAGATCAGGCCCCGGCTACGCTCGAATGTATGTAAACTTGTTGTTGTTAATATATGTGTATATATGTATCAAACTATACATTGAAAATGGTTTCACCCGCAACCCGTAAAATCCTGGCAAAACAAACAAAAAAAAATTAACCGGCCAAAAGTAACAGCAGCTAGCTGCTCACAGATGTTTTTTATAATTAGTTAATTACTTTAGTTGTAAATTTGTAAAAAAAAAAAAACAAGGAAAACTCCGAGTAACATCTGGTGAGTAACACGGTGGACACAAACAAACACGGACACGTTTGCTAACCCTGACGATGTGAAAACATTCAACAAAACCATAAGCCCCTACGGTACAGTGTCTGCTGCTACTTATACACACGGAAAGCTGCGGATTGTCGATTTACTTGTTCGAGTTCGATCAATCTAGGCATCCAATTGGTAATAAACTGATCCTGCTGCGAGTACTGTTGATGCTGCTGATAGTATTCGATCATTGCAACGGTCTGCCTGATTCACATGTTGATTGGGAAAAGTGTGTGTGCGTGTCTGTAGTGCGCTGGTAACCTTCGCGCCTTACGATCCAAACTGGTCCTGGGTCTCATCGATCGGTCCATACTCGTATGCTCCATGACCGTCGAACTTGAGGTAGTAGTCATGGTGCTTCCACAGCGATTTACGGTGCGATACGGTAAATAGCGTGATGCCGACCTTCCGGCAGTACTCGTACATGCTGCCCTCGACATCTACCGACACGGCGGACGTGCACTCGTCGAGGATGGCGAACTGGGGATTGTGGTAGAAGAGTCGGGCCATCGCAATGCGCTGCTTTTCGCCACCGGATAGCACATCGATCCAATCCTCGATCGCGTCAAGGCCCTTTTCGCGCACTTGTAGGTACGACAGCTGCACGAGCTCAAGGTAGGCGAGCAGATCGGCGTCCGTCTTGCCACGCCGCTTCATCTCCTGATGCGTGTGCGGATAGATGATCTGTAAGAGAGGCGATAGAAAGTGCGTAAAGTGATAAGGTACGAAAGCAGACGCTATTGGCATACCTGATCACGCAGCGAACCGAGTGTCATGTAGGGACGCTGTGGAATGTAGAAAAGCTTGCCGGCCGGCGGTTTGGTCACCTTGCCGCCCCAGGTCGGCCACAGCTCACCGAGAATGCGGAACAAGCTGCTCTTACCACAACCATTCGGGCCGCATACTAGCACGTTCGTACCGGATTGCACCTCGAAGGTGAGGTCCTTCACCAGCACATCGCCATTTGGTGTCACCAGTGGCACCTTCTCGAATTTGATGTAATTGTCCTGGAACTTGAGCAAGCCCCGGCCAGGCCCGATATCAGCATCGGCAATGCCGGAGTTGCTCACCATCGTGCGCTCGTAGCGGCCCGAGTTCAGGTCCTTCAGCACCACGGTCAGCTCGGTCATTCGGGCTGTGAAACCGGCCAGACGCGACATCTCGCGCCCTGCCAGCACCAGGCGACCGATTGCTTCCGCAAGCTTCACCAGCATACGTCCGAACGTGTAGTATCGCTATACCGGTGAATCAGGAAGGAAACGTAACAGAGATACATCAAAACTAGCCCTCCTTTTGTGATAGGATGGATCAGTTTGCGCCCGATTGGTAGGACGCAACTTACGCTCAACCGTTCGCTCTGTTGGCTGCCTGTCAGCAACGGGTGATCCTTCTCGAAGAACGGCAACGAAACCGCATAAAATCCAACCACAGTAGCGATGTCTACGCAAGACGAGGGATAGAGGCAAAGCAAAACACAAATCATTCAATAAATCAATAACATATAACATGTAGCAAACTGCTACTAAAACTGGTTGCCTTACATTTCGCCACCATATTGTCGATGATGCCCATGCCGACACGGAACTCGAGGAACTTGCGCATATGGGCAACGAGTTTGCTGAAACTGGCCAGTATCGTCAGTTTCTCGCGATTGTTACCCCGGTAGAAGGCAATCTCCTCCGAGTTGGTGATCAGCCGGCTGTTGACGTAACGGAACTCGCCCTCCAGCTTCTGCTCCATCACCGTCAGACGACCTGTCGGTTTGCGCAGGTTGGTGAGGAACACGCCAGAGAAGAACAGGTACAGCAGCAGTATGCCGGGGGTCGTTCCACCCAGATTGGTCGTCAGCCGGTACACGTAGATCACGATGTCGAGCAGCGGCTTGCAGATGTTCGAGTACAGATCGGTCACGCTCTCGCAGAACTTGTCGATATCCGTTGTCAGCAGCTGATCGGCGTTAGCTATCCGGTTGTCCAGATTCGACATTTTGTAGTAGGTAAATCCTCTGCAATGACAACGAATGATATCAATTATTACGTGCGAGAAGAGGACACGACGACCAATCCAAACCATACTTCAGGTACTCGTTGTAAAGAAACTGTGACAGGTTTGTACGGAACCGAAGCTTAAGCTCACCGATACTCCACTTTAGCACATTGTTAACGACTGCGATCTGAAACAGGGGAACGGAAGACCATTATAGCAGGTAACAGAGATTATCGGCATCATTTTGGAGCCACGGTCTTGCGAATCAGCTCTACTTACCGCCGGCAACGCCGAAAGGTACTTCACCAACGCGGTACGAAACTGACCCTTGTTCATCGTAATGATTGTGCTCTCGATTGCGGTCGCATTCTGTATCATCCAGATGTCGCTAACGGAGCGAGCAATCAACGAGAGGGCAATCACGACCAGCAATCCGTTCTCGACGCTCCATGCCTTCGGTATGATGATGCCTGAATAAGCGTCGGTAACAGATTATGCCGCGATCGAAGAAAGAACAATAAACTGCATAAGTAGTGCATTTCGCCAGTGCTCCGTTATCAGAAGTCTTGAAAACGATAGAACATCAAGTCCCCCGCCCCTCCTTTTGAATAGGAACGCGATCAAAGCGGTGTCGTGAAACAGGTATCGTTGTGTTCACAGACGTCAAACTGCTTTGAAACACGACATCTGATCGTACCATTTTTTGCTTCTATTTCATTCGTTAATTGTGCAAATGTTTACCCTTTGTTCAACATTCGAATGTGCTCGGTTGTTTCGAGTAGTCCAAAGCAGTCCGAGTAGTTTCGAGGAGCAGCAAAAAGCCCAGTCAAAGTGACGCGTCATCGTCCAACACCATTTACGTCACCTACAACGGTTGGC
>NC_064873.1:6760503-6768003 GCF_943734745.1 Anopheles darlingi
CTGCCTTTCCCCTCCCCCATTCATTCGTACCAGTGTCTGCACCGCTACTGCACAGGACGATAAAGCGTCGTACCCACGATAAAGATCTTGGATGGTTTCGCTGAGGTAGGTACCACAATAGGCAGTTTTGCGTTCCCGGATAAACCGGACCGACGACTTCCATTTTCCTCCGTGCTCCGTGCACACACACACACACACGCGCGCGCGCCTACAACGGAAGGTAACCTTCTTTTCGGTCGCATCGATTCGAAGGAATCGATTTTGTTTCGCCGTGTCACTGCGGGCCGGGGGTTTGCGCCGCCATTTTGAGTGACATCTCTTGGACTCGACGTCCACCGCTTGCCACTAAGAAAGGGCTCGCAGTGGCAGGGAATGCGAACGGGAGGGGGAGGGGGGGGGGGGCAGGTGTCAATATGCCGCTTTCTGCGGCAGACCTTCGGCACTCTGTTGCCCTCCGCGCTGCAATGCCCGCCCATGCTCGATCGATTGGCTTCTACTTCCTTTGTTTCTGTCTTTCTTTCTTTCTGTTTTCCTCCTTCTCTTCCAATTCGTCTTCTGCTTGCTGCTCGGCGCTGGTCATCGGTCGTACGCGATGACACCGATACACTCATACACACATACTACTCGCAATCCCTTTTTTTTATCTGGCTTGAGGATTGCGTTCTGCGTCGTTCGTCCAGGATTGCAGGTGGTTTTTGCGGTCGCTCCATCTCCACCTGACCCCTTTTTACTATCTGCCCTAGACCGCTCCCCCTTTCTTTTACTTCCTAGTGTGGGATTTAGCCCCTCCAAAGTAGCCCTGTGTTTTGTTTGTGTGTGCGAGAGAGTGTAATGGATGGATGAGCTTGAGGCACGGAATCGACTACGACTACCAGCTCGACGTCGATTGCGATACCGTCCCGAATTGCCCCGAAAGCTAATGGCCCCCCAGGCTGGTCCAGACAAGGTTCTCTCGGTGGTCGGCTGGTGATGTGGCAGTGGCAGTCGGTGCAATCGGTAGCCGGCTGCGTGCCAGAGTCCATTTTTTCGTCTTCCTCTTTTTCGACAGGGGTTGGAATGGCTACGGCCCCAGAAAACACTTCCGGCGGCGGAACGGCGGGGTGTTTCTGCGGTGGAGTCCATAAATCTGCCACGCCTTCTCCAACCATCATCACTCGTGGGGTCGACTGCATGACGGTCCTGTGGACCTGTGGGTCCCCATTCCCCCTTCTCAAACCGGTAGTGCGACAAAGACTACCTCCGAGCTGTCATAAATCATGGAATCAATCATGCATTCACTACGGCAGCAGCAGCAGCAACAACAATAGCAAAAACAAGGAATAGGGAACATCCTGCACAGGAAAGCTCACACACACACACAGAAGTCCTGAGTCTGAAGAGTATGACGTGGCACAAATGATGTCACTTGGGGAACGACGACGGGAGTACCAGCGAAGCGACCTGCCAGCCAGCCATACGGGATTGTCAATCCAAGAGATGCAATCACAGCCACACACCAGCCTCTCCTCCCGCAGCAGTGCCTTTCGGTGTGCGGTACGCAACAACCAGAGTAAACCGCAGTGCACAGCAGCGCATTAGCTAGCTATTAGAAGGTAGAAAAAAACCCCTTGGCCCACCATATGTCCATTGGCGCAATTGGGGGCGAGGAATAGGCTCGGGTGGGGGAGCGTGTACTGCTGTACAACTGATTGACGGACGTTACCTTAACTGAGCTTACCGGAGTTTTCAGACCATCGACACTCGCCATACAGCGCCACAATGTATGTCGCACCTGGAATCCCGGGTTTAGTCGGCTCCCAGGCGAGGAGGGGGGAGGTGAGGGAGGTCGTTCCAGTTTAGGACGCAATTTAGTGAAACTGCCCAGATGACAGGACTACAGACCCTCTGCGTGTGTGTGTGTGTGTATGCGCGCATGATTGACACGAACATCCGTCACAAGGAGCACCGTCGTCGTCGTCGGCCGACCGCTGCCCCACACCATCCCCTCAATCGTAGATGGGAGTCAATCAACCGGAACCGCATCGATTGCCATGCAAAAGGTAACGTCAAACGCGTGTACCGGGTGCACGGGACAGTCGCCGGAGCAGAACGCACGAGCGTCCCTGTAATGGAGACCCCTAGACCTTAGGGGCTGGCATGTAACTGCCGCAGGATTTTACGTCTCGCACTCGCCCTTCTCTCTTTTTCTCTCTCTCTCTCTCTTTCTCTCTTTTTTTCTTTTTTTCTATTTCTCTATCTCTCTCACACACACACACCAACGACACAGGGCATTCAAATTATTAGAATGCAGAGAATGCCGCGACGATATAGGGGACGAGGACGTGCAGGAGGGTGGGGAGAGGGGGTTAGCATCTATGTAAACGTTCGCAGTGCTCTGCACGTCCCCGTCGCGTGTATCATGCGCACACTCACACACACACACACGGCCAGATCATAACCTCGCGCCGCTGAAGGTGTGCAGATCCCCCTTGCCACCTGTGTGTACGTGTGTATGTGTGTGTGTGTGCAGTCCCGGAGGTAGTCCCGGAGGACTCCTCTGCTTCTTGGGGACCGGATTCACCGACCGACCGACCGACCACCGGTGGGGATGAGGATGATTTATTGTGAATACACGGGGTGCAGGGGAGTATGGGAGGGTGACACATAAATAAACATTGCCCTTTATTAGGGGAGCGGAGGAGCGGGGCCACAGATTTCGTGGGCTCATATCAGTTACCGTAGTCGTCGGCCGCCGACCAAGACGCAAAGAGGGGACCGTGGACCGTGGACCGTGGAAGCAATCATCGCTCCCATCTCCCTCCCTCGTCGCTGCCGCTTTGGGTCGATTAGGTTACCGCGTGGAATCCTGGCGGCCATCTTGTCTCAGCGGCGCGGAGCGGTTGAGGGAGGGAGATTGCGTGCCAACCAGCCAGCCAGCTAACGATTTGCTTGCGGCATCACCACCACGGATGTCACCCTTGTTGGAGACCTCGTAAAGCATGGGTTGCATGATTAATGGTGCGGCTTCCACCTCCTTATCCTGCACCCTCACTTCCTCCTCCCTATTGTCCACACACACACACACACACAAAATCGCGCTCGCGCTCGGTGCTTTTGGTAGTCCGAGTTTGAGGTTAGAGCTCAAACGACAATGTTGTCACATGCCACCGAAACACCATATTAGCCATGGGGGTTGGGGTGGTGGTAAGGGTGGGAAATCTAAATGGGGAAGATTACGCTTCATCCCCATCGTCCTCGCGAGCCTCGCATAAAGCCCACCCTCCGGCATTCCATTCCAGTAACCACCCGGCCGGCCATTACTAGCTGAAGCACTGGAACTGTCATAACCGACGCGTGGGAAGGGCATGTGCACCAGCCAGCCCTCACAGTGAGCCCCTGGGCGTGCGTGCACCTGTTCACGATTGTGATTGATGTGGCAGGCATACATCGAGCCATTTACGTACACTCGCACACATACACACACACACACACGCACACACACAGCTCGGCTCGCTAACTGCTGTTAGATGCGTTAGATGCTAATAGGGAATAGGGATGACAGGGGTGCAAGGGTGAAATTTAAATAGTGGAAGTAGGGTACCCAAAGAAATTTCGGAGCTTTTCCGACTTTCCGCTCTGTCATGGCGACTCTCTCTCTCTCTCTCTCTTTCTTTTTCTCTTTTTCTCTCTCTCTATCTATCTATCTCTCTATCTATCTCTCTCGAGAAGCCCGCTGACCCCGCGAAGGGCACGGACAAAACGGTACGGAGTGGAGGTGGGAGAGGAGGCTGAGGGAAACACAAAATGGTTGCTTTTGCTTGGTCTCCCCCGTTCAAGGTGGCACTGCCCTGGCACCCTGGCCCCGCTGTGCTCATGCGCACTCGCAACGCGGGGTGGATGAACGAGAGAACGACTTCCACCCCCTTTGGTCCAACCCTCATCCCCTGCTTCCTGACCTTTTTCATTTGAGTTCGATGCGCGGCTGCGCATTAGGGCAGCTACCACGCCAGAAGCATCCCAAGCCATTCCCGTGTGCCGAGCCCCGGAGGTCCTGGTCCTCCTTACACCCCCCTTCACTTTCGCAACCCCCACTGGTTAGTTCCGTTTGGGCGACACAATGGATAACGCGCTGGTAGCCGTTGTCGCCCTTTCGAGAGCGAGTGACCAATGAGGAAGTGACCGATGAGCGCCGGGGGTTGACCAACCAGGTGTGAGCGCACCCCCCCTTGTCGGAACTGGACTGGACCAATCACCGGCTCTGGATTCCAATGCGAGATTGCGGCCTTGCAGTAAGGATCACCTAATTACGCCGCACAGTACGCCCTAATGGACCTTTTTGCACTACTGAAACCAACGAACTCGTCCCGACACGGACCACACGCTGTACGAGACTGAGGAAGTCACAGCAGCAGCAGCACCACCAAAGCAAGGCACATTGACACCCTCCCCCCCGCCGGGAGTGGAGGCGCCCGGTGCGCACTCTGTCCACTGTGCCCGGTGCACACACACTGTTTATTGTTTGTAAATATTGTTGTTTGTTCCCCCCACACCCCCACACCCCCATCCCCCATCGGCTCCCGCCAAAACCTCAACTTCCGGCAATTCCCGCTTGAGGACGACACTCGGGGGAAGGCGCAACACCGTGCCATTCCCCGGCCGCGGGCGCACACCCCCCCCCCCCCCCCCGGCTTCCGGCAACCGCAACCGACCGAGCGAGAGCGGGCGCAACAATTATTATTGGTTGCATTTCCATCTACAAAACCCCCTCACTACCCTCTCCCCCACGGTACGGGGTGGACACCGGGACACCGGGGGAGAAGCACCCCCCCAGATGCAGACAGAGGGAGAGTGCCCCGAGAGAGAGAGCGAGAGAGAGAGAGACAGTATCCCCTCATGACTGTGGGGGGCTGTGAAATTGGGTTTTGTTGGGGGTGGGGGAGGGGGTGTGAAAATACTTACGAGATCCATTGGTAGATGGCGGCCACCGTTAGATCGCCGTGCACGACCAGCGCGTACTCGATCAGCTCCGTGTAGGTGAAGGGTGGTTTTTTGGGGCTACCGAGGGGTGGAGAAAGGAAAAAAGAAATGGTCCAGTTAAGCACATCAAGTCTGCTACTGCTGCTGCTGCTGCTGCTGCTGTTCTACTCACTATTTGCCACCGCTGCTCTCGATCGTTACGTTTTCGCCAACGTTCAGATCGCCTTCCTCGATAGCGACGGCAACGTGATGCTGCTGCTGCTGCTGCTGCAGCTGCTGATCCTGGCCGGCACAGACACCACCCCCGGGTGTCGTGATCCCGGTCCCTGCTCCGGTGCCCGTGTTGGTACCATCCGCCGGGCCCCCCGTCGCCCCGTTGGCGGACAGTTTCGCTTTCTGTTTACGGTTCGAGCGTGGCGATAGGTTCGGCAGATCGTCCAGTTTGAAGTTCAGCAGCCACGACAGGTTCTTGCAGTCCTCCGGTGCCTCCGGTGTTTGTGCTGCTGTGGGGGTGGGGGGGATGAGGGTGAAAGGGATGTGATGAGCGCAAATGAGAAAGGGGGCAAAAAAAAAAACAACAACAATCTAGATTTCACAGCACACAGGTTCTGAGGGGTCACCAGACGCGAGGTCCTCCGCAGTCCTTGAGACGTCGTCGAGTTGAGTCGAGTCCTTGCTGTTGCCCTAGACCCTATGGCGTGGCCCAGGGTTAAACGGTTCAATTTCACACTCGACTGCCCACCAATTGACCTTCGCGCACCCCCGAACCGGTCACTTCCGGTAATGGTTCCACACCCCTGCCCTGTGGAATCAACGCTAACGCGTGGTGTGTCAGTGAACCGTGTCATTGGATTCTCACTCGCACAGGGAGTGCGCACGGTTAAACGGGGGCTGTCAAGGGGGTAAGCATGCAGAGCATTGTAACGCCCCCTACCCCATCCCCTGCGCCACATCGCGCGGCCATTACAGCAAGTGATGACGTCTCCCTTTTCCAGGGAGGGAGGGGAGAAGGGAATGGGAGAGAGGGGGTGACGGTCAGGTCCCTCTGAGCCACAGATGTCCCGTCAACTGTCCCGTTTCCCGGATCTCTGTTCCACTTCCGCTTGCGTGACAACAACCGAACCCTCTCGCCCGATCCATCCCCTCTACTCTCTCCCCCCACTTACACTGTAAACACACACACACTTACCGAGCCGTTCAGGTGCCTTGAGGCCGTTGGTTGGGTGTAGCGGAGGTGCTAGGTGAGGTCCGGGGCCACCACCACCACCACCGTCGTCAGCAGCGTGCTGCGGCGGACTGCCCACCGTGTCCACCGTGCTGCCGGTTGCTGGACGGGCTTCGGTAGCCTGATGGTTACCGGCGCTGCCAATCCAACCCCCACCCACCCCTGTGGAGCTCTGATTGTTGCCACCATACTGCTGTCCCGCTGGCCCATCGTACGGTTGCTGCTGGTTTGCTTGTTGATTGTTGTGGTGATGCTGCTGCTGCTGCTGCTGGTGAGAATGATGGTGATGATGATGCTGCTGCTGCTGATGATGATGATGGTGATGCTGCGGGGTGTGATGATGCTGGTGGTTGGACATTGCGACCGAAGCCACGGCCTGTAGGGGTGGAGGTGGTGGCGAGGGGAGCGTTACCGCTGCCACTGCCGCCGCCGCCGCCGCCGCCGCCGTCGGTTGCTGATGTGCTGGAGGTTGATGGTGTGGATGCAGCATCGCCTGCTGCTGATGATGGTGAGGATGGTGATGCTGCTGCTGCTGCTGCTGCTGCTGGTGATGGTGGTGATGAAGCTGTTGTTGCTGCTGCAGCACATGTTGCGAGTGTGCGTGATGCGATTGCTGCTGTTGCTGGAGTCCTGCTAGCTGTGATAGTTGCTGCTGCTGGTGTTGATGGGGATGTTGGAGGTGGTGGTGGTGTTGGTGCTGCTGCTGCTGATGTTGTTGGTGGTGATGATGCTGCTGCTGCTGCTGTTGTTGTTGTTGTTGATGATCGGCACTAAGGATGGGATAGCGGTGCTGGTGCACATCGGTCGGTACGGTCGCACCGCCGGCCGACGACTTCCGGTCGAGATCGAGCAGCTCGGCCGTGCTGGTCCACGTCGACGAGCTGATATCGGTGAGCACGACACCATTGGACGCCTGGTGCACCACGTCGCCCGAGGTGAGCAGATAGTGCTCGCTGATAGGCACCACCGTTTCCACCTCCTCCGGGCTGCCAGCATCACCACCACCACCACCACTGTCACCACCGGTTGCCTCGGTCACGTCATAGATGTAGGTCTGTGCCATATGATGATCCTGCTGCTCCTGTTGATCCTGCTGTTGCTGATGGTGCTGGTGATGGTGCTGCTGCTGGTGGTGTTGATGCTCATGTGTATCGGTGAGACTCGCGACAGTATTACTACTACCGGCGCCGCCACCGCCACCGCCGCCACCACTGCTGCTGCTGCTACTGCTTGTACTGTTGTTGTTGTTGCTGTCATTCGTACCGAGCACGTAGAACTGGCCAATACCGGATACACCGAACGCTTGACCGAAGGCCGGA
>NC_064873.1:6773003-6778003 GCF_943734745.1 Anopheles darlingi
CGCCGCCGCCGCCGAGCATTCGATTGTGCAATAGTGCAAATAGTGAATGGGATGGCGATGAAGATCGCCCTCACCATTCACCCGGAAGTCATTGGTGTGGTGTGAGATTCAAATTTCGGATTGCACCTGGGCCTCTGAAGACGCCCCGAACGTCAACATAAACACGATGGCTGCATGGTGGTGGGCCATTGTTTTTGCTATTTGCTCGGTCTCGGCCGGGGGTGGTGGGCTGGCATCAGCATGATGGGTGCCCGGGAGCGTGAAAATGCAAAAGTGCAGCAGCAGCAGCTCGATGCAGAGCTGAAAATGGAACATATCAAAAACAAAGCACAGCCACCCCGCCCCCGCCCTCGACGTCACGGAGAGTTGGTTGACCAAGGGCGGGAAAGGGAGCTGCACCCCCTATCCCCACCACGTCGCTGTCGTCACCGTCGCTGGCACACACCGCACTCGCCGCACAGATTGCCGCAATCACATGCCAGACCATTTTCCGCGCCGAGCTTTGTTTGTTTTAGCTGGGTAATGGTGTAGTGCTTTCGGGTGGATGGGTCGGTGGGTGGGTGGGCACCCTTCGGCTAAAGAGGGGATGCAAATTGTCGATTTTAGAGTGTAAAAGTAAATGGCTAGTAAATCGCCGAGACCACTCCGTGCGAGACGGCTCTCGGCTCTCTAGGCGCCCAACTATGCGCAAATAAGGGGGAAGGGGGGGGAAGGGGTGTTGAAGGGATGATAATGAAGAAGGGATGGAAGGGCTGGAAGGCGTTGCACGTTGCGAGGTGCAATGATTTGCAGCAATTGTTTTACATCTCTCGCTCGCTCGCACGCTGGCGCCCGGGAGAGGCAAACAAGCGAATAGCGAACCCATTTCCATTCCCTTGCCATTCCGCCCCTGCTTCCTCTGTGCACACTTACTTACAGCCTACGACTGGCCTAGGGCTGCTCCGGGAGGCTTCTGCTCTATAAAACGGTGTCCCTTGCGATGCATCGGGGCTTAGTGCAAGCTGAACAGTCCGCTGGCAAGTACATCAACGTCAAAACCCACGGGTCCAGGGACTGATGGTGGTGTCCGTGACGGGGCGTAGTGCAAGAAGAGCGCTGTAAGAAGCCGTCAAACCTCCTAAACAGGATACGCAAAATCCAAACGGACGCGCTGTCGTGTATACTTACGTGGGCGCGCGCGTGTGTGTGTGTGGGTGTGCGTGTGTGTGTGATCCCTAAATACTGGGGGACGAAGTTGTGCGTAGGGGGTTTGGGCTTAGGGTGGCAGCCTCAGGCCAGGTATCCCAACAACAACAACAAAAAACAACAACAACAACAACTATCAAGGATGGTGCGCGATCCGGGAATCCGGTTAATGCTAGTGGCGAGTGTCTTGCTGCGGGTGAGTTGCGATGCTAGTGGGTAGGAGTAGGCGGTGAGGGAAGGCCCCAAGGAAAGATTTGGAGGTGATAATTATAGCTCCCTCTGGAACGGTGCAACCCCTTCCGGGATTCGACTCCAGCGCTCGTCCGCCCGTCCGCCCGACAATCAATCAATCCAGGAACGCAATCCTACGTCAGGATGATATGGTACCACCGGGAACCACCATCTTTCCAATCAATCCAAGGCAGGCGCTTCTCGCCTAAACTCTAAGAGCGCCCCCCCATTTTCGGAATGGGAAGTGGTTTCTGCTTACATCTGCCCGGGCCGCCCTCCCGCGCACATGCGCAGAAGCGAAAAAGACGCGAAAGGAAAACGAAAGTCACACCCACCGGTCATTAACCACCGGCACCGGCATCACGGTCACATCCAGAACTCCAGTAACAGCGCAGCAAGCGCTTCTCAGAGTAGCCTATAGGGTCACGTCATATACCACGGTTGGGCATAAAACAATACAACGAACCTACGCATGGATTTCTCTGTAAAAACCAAAACAAAAAAAATTACAGCCATCTCGAACCTTTACCCAACAGTAGTGTACTACTGATGTTTTCATGTATGCTACAGCATTTTGCTAAAAGTTTTAGAAGTCAAAACAAGCAATAGAAACGAAAATATGGTTGCAACAAATTTGGCTGCTAAGTCAACTGATGGTTTATTGATCATGTCCTTTTAGGTTTTGTGGTTCATTTTGAACGAAGAAACAAAGGAAATTGTTAGGGCGTTTTAAAAAGTTGCACGTTTCATGCCGAACCATGTATATTGACTTATATAAGAAAGGGTGCTGTTTAGAATGAAATCCATAAAACAAATGGACCTCAAACGCTGGTGCGCTGGTGGTGGCGACAGACCAGACTAGACTAGTTAGCCAGTATCAGAGCACTCACACACGCACACACACTCCCTTGAATCCTCCAATTTCGCCAGGTGATCGGTAGCAGTGTGGCCCGACCGGAACCACCGCTGCTCGGTGGTGCATCCGGTGCGGTCGTGTCCAGCTCGAGCGGACTCGGGCCCGGCTACAGCTATGGGCCGCCACCGCCATCCCCCTCGATTACGGTCAACAGCTACGGCTCGGCTACGTCCGAGTACGGCCCACCGACGCAAGCGCCCATCATCCACAAGCACGTTTACGTCCACGTACCACCACCGGAACCGGAATACCAGACCACCAGGTAGATATATATATATTGGCCACTCACTCTAAACTAACTAACTAACTAACTATGTGCGCGGCTGGTAGCCGGCACCGGCCATTTAATGGCCAGTCGTAAGGTCTTCCTCTTCATTGCTTCCCACTTTCTGCGATAACCAGCTTTTTAGCTCATCCCCGAGCTCATCATCAGCGTTCAGCGTCTTTGCGAAAGGTCATATAGCCATGGTCCGGTTACGCCCGAACCGGATTGCTAGACAGCACACACGCACGCACGCACACACACACATACACACACACACTCTGTTATGAAGCGATGTCGTAAGTCCATCTGCCGAGGGCTACGGCAGCTTCCAGCGTGGGAACAAGGCGGAGCAGAGGGGGGAGGGAGAGCTTCAGACCCCGACAGGTCAGAGGGCACTTGTTGGTCACCTCCAACCTCCTGTTCAACCTCATCCCTCCCTAGCGTATCATAACAATAAGACGCGCACGCTACGGTCCACCATCTGATTGAGTTGGTTGAGTGGATCCCAAGAGCCAATAAATGCCCTGGAGCGTTTGGTGCGAACCAAGAGAGAGAGAGAGAGAGAGAGAGAGAGAGAGAGAGAGAGAGAGAGAGAGAGAGAGGGAGAGGGAGAGAGAGCACAGGATAGGGCGTGGAACATCAATCGATCATCGTGCGGCTATCATATCGCTTTAGCAGATCGCTCGCCGTTGCGCAATGAGTTACTTGAGGAAGGACTTCGGGAACTGGTTTTGCCAAATTGTCCGCCCCGGGAACATTTCCTCCCCGTCTTCCCCCCTTCCAGTCACTTCCCCCGGGGGGGACACTCACACTGTCTGACACTTTCTCCTTGCCTGCCTTGCCTTGACTAGGAAACCGATTGTGGTGCCGCCACCGCAGAAGCACTACAAGATCGTGTTCATCAAGGCACCGTCACCGCCGACGGCCGCCCCGCCCGTCCTCCCACCACTGCAGCAGAACGAGGAGAAAACGCTGGTGTACGTGCTGGTGAAGAAACAGGACGAGCCGGAAGAGATCGTGCTGCCGACGCTCGCACCGACACCACCCTCCAAGCCGGAAGTCTACTTTATCCGCTACAAAACGCAGGTAAGCACCCCTCGAGGCGGGACTCTTGAAGCAAATCCTTCTCCTTCCTGCCCCCTTGATCCTAAACTGAACGGCCCGTCCGTCCGTCTTGTGGTATCTGTTGTGTCTGTCTCCCTCTAGCGCTCGTCGTCGTCGTCGTCGGGTGAGCAGGGGAGTAATGGCGGTGGACCATATCCGGAGAACGAGCGCGGCCCAACGCACTCCACCGAGTACGGTGCACCGCCACTACCCAGCCAAAGCCCCAGCAACAGCTACGGTGTACCGCTATAGGTACGTCCTGAGCGAGCGACTCTTCCGCCAGTATCTGCGCCTCTACCAACTACCGGAACCTCCCACCCCGTAAGCCCCGTTTCGGATTGCCGGATTGCCAGGACAGTGGACAGCCGAGCGGCGGCGGCGGCAGACAATGACGACGACAACAACACAATGCTTGTTTGTTTTTGTTTACTTGTTTATATATATATCTCTCTCTCCTGTCTCTCTCTCCTTTTCCCTCTCTCTCTCCTTCTCTCTCTTTATCTCAGTAAGTTGAGCGTTGGATTTATTGTGTTTATCCTTACAAGTTAAGAAGAATGATAATTAAAAAAAAAAAACAAACAAAAATAGCATAACAAAAGAAGAAAGTGAAAGTCTAGAGTGGCAAGTAGGTGGCCACAGTGGCAAGGAGGAAAGGAGAAAGAAAGAAAAGCTGGAGAGGGTGGAGTGGATAGAGCGTAGTATGTGCACTAGGGGGGAAAGGATGATAAATAACTTAAATCCGATTCGATCCTCGGTCCGTCATCCGTGGCCGGACAGTGAGTAACCGTTGAGGTTGCGTTACCGTAATGCGCGTCTCGCTGATGCTGCTGCTGCTGTTGCTTCTTATATGCCTATCATTTGTCACCGTTACGTTTTATGTTTTTTTTTCTAGTTTTTTTTTATCCTTTTTAAAACTTTTCTTCGCTTCTTCGTTCGTTTCTTCTCGTACTTGATTCTTTTCTTCGTCTTTCTTCTTCTTCTACTTCTTCTTCTTCTTTTTCGTTTTCTTATCTCCCTCTCGGGGTGAGAAAGAGAGCGAGAATTGTGGCAAAAATTGGGCTAGTAGTAGGGGGGCACCCACCCAGAGCGGCTGCTGCTGCTGCTGTCGTGAGTGTGTTAAGGTTACGCTCGCTGGCGCACACCGTGCCCTACGCCGGGACTTAGTGGTAGCCTCCGTGGTGGCTGCCTCCACCGGGAGCACCGTACGTGTTGGCCGGGGAATCTGTGAAAAAAGGGGGGAAAAACAAGCAGAAAATGTGACATTAGTAGGTGAACCAACACCGGGTAATTGCAGCTGCA
>NC_064873.1:6780503-6800503 GCF_943734745.1 Anopheles darlingi
GGGAAATGGGAGAAAAGCAAGAACCAGAACGGAGAGTTACTATCGTGTTGCTGCTTTGTTGCCGATCCGGCACCCGATGGCCTTCTGTATCTGTATGCACTGCACGGCGATCATCCGATCAAGACGGGCAATCCGTGTGTTTGTGTGTATGCGTTCTTGTTTGTGTGTACGAGAATAAGCCAACTGGTGGTTGATTGATGAATGGCTGCTACTGCTGCTGCGGTGCTGCTGCTACTGTTGTTACTGCTAATGAGATACTGAGCTAAGCTGCGGTGACAGTTCACACTCATTTCAGTGCATCTCACTGCAGCTCGCTCATCCGCTCGCATCTCGCCATCTCACACACTTTGTTCTAATCCTTTTAGTGCTGTTCCTGCGATACACACAAACACACTCTTCCACACACACACACACACGACGTGCTTGCATCACTTGCGGTGTGCCCTGGCAGGTATCACTTACCACTAGAACATTCATGGTTGTTGGTCGAGCTGGGAGAAGGACTGGAGCAAAACCGGAGGTGGTTTGGTTGATGTTGGCCGGAACAAACACAAATACACACACACACAGGAGTCCTGCGAGTTGCGAATTCACGTAATGCACTTAAAGCGCAAACACGGGTACACGCACACACACACACACGTACGTACGCACGCACTCGGTAATGCACAGCGGTATGTTCTCGAGTCGAGGAGGTTCGTTCGCTCAGGTTTTTTGGGGGCCTGTTCAGCCTGATGCTGCTCGATTGTCTGTGATGATGGGACAGAGTGCGGACCCGGCTTAAATATAGTCATCCTGCCCCCCACCGAACCCGAACGGGGAGCCCGATGGCCGGCTAGCATCCTCCTTCTCCACCTACTGCGTACTGCTCCCGCCTTTCTCCATCCGCCCGGGGGTGTGTGTGTATGTGGGCAGATATGCTGGCGAACAAAAGAAGCTCGACCATACCCTAGCCCCGAAACCTCCCCCCCAAAATAATCGTTGGAATCGTCGGAGAAGATGGTGAAGAGGGGGGGGGGGGGGGGGTTGGAGTCCCGTGTTGTGTGGAGCTTTTTATCTTTGGTGTTTTGTTGTTGTCTGTTGTGAGAGGAAGAGAGAGAGAGAGCGGTATACTGCGGTCCTCTCCACACACTCCACATACACATCTTCGAGGATCCTAATGGAAGGAAGCGGAGTACGGTGCGTACGGAGGAGGGGGGAGCGGGGGAAGACGCATCAGAGGGTGTGGGTAGGGTGTTGTACAATCATAAGCCATGCCATGCCCGATGTCTTGGCGCAGCATCAACAACGGCAACTCCCGATCCGATCCGAAACCACGCGCGACCTTTCGGCTCCGATCCTCAGCCTCAGCCTGTGCCAGTGAAAGAAAGAAATGGACAGAGAGAGAGAGAGAGAGAGAGAGAGAGAGAGAGAGAGAGAGAGAGAGAGAGAGAGAGAGACTACCTGTGAAGCCGAATGCGAAAGAACGAGAAAGGGTGAGAGATGGGAGGGATAGGCGAGATGCCATCCACAAGCACAGGTATAGGTCAGGAGGAGACCTCCGAGACATACACACACACACACACACATACTCCTCCTTTCCTCATTCCAGCCAGCTAGCCAGCTCGTTCGGGGCCGGCCCGGAGGCGACCCGGCACCGAGGGAGTGAGCGAGTCAGTGAAAGTGAACCGCATCCGAGAGCGAGAGTGAGAGTTATCAAATCGGGCACACCACCGGTCCCCGGACGAACCCCCTCCCCCCTTCCTGAGAGAGTCAAGAGCCCGGCCCGTATGCGATAAGATGAAAACAGACACAGCCCATCTTCACCATCGTCCAGAGGACCAGAAGCGGAGGCCACACCTTAGGCCGACGGGCCAGTAAACCGATCAACCAGCAACAACAGCAACAACGGTTCCAATATCTGACGGCAGAGGAAAGAGGCAGCAAGACAAGAAAGACACAGACAGTGGACAGTGCATAAGGGGACAGCGAGCGTTCGAGTAAAGTGAGAACGGGGAGTCCCGAAACGAGTCAAACTCGATTCCCACCTCGCCCCGACGGTTTTTTGCCTTTTTGACGGACGGACGGGCGGGCGGGCGGGGTGAAGAAAAAGAAATTCATCCCGGCAGATTCCAGGCAGAAAAGAAAGCCTCGGCAGGCTCCACGAGGCAATGCGCCACGAGGACAGGCGGCACTAGCAGTACCCTTGTTTCCCTTTTTTGTACTTCCCTTTTGTTTGTCCCTTTGTTTTTTTCGTTTCGTCGTTGTTGCACGTACAGCACACGCAGGTGCGCTGCTTTGATTACTCGAGACCCGACATTCTTGTGTCACGTGATAGGGTACGAGCGGTACGAGCGTTGCCCGGATGTTCACTCGAAACAGACCATACTGACTAATCTGGTCAAATGTCTATGGAAATCGCCCGTACATCTGCTCTGGATTACTTTTTTTTGTTTTTTGTTTTATTTTTGTTAGTGTCAAACTATCGGATCTGCGGCAGCATTCAATTATCAAACCTTTTTTTTGTGCTGCAACTCAAAGCGCCATATGCCATTTCTCTCTCTCTCTCTCTCTCTAGAACTTGAAACCGTCCGAGTAATCTGTCCCCAGACGATGAGCAGTGCAAGAGAGAGATGAGCGTGAGATGAGCACGGGACATCTCACGCTCACCGCTGTTTAATTCGTTCATCGGACAATTTGATTGTACCGATCGATTTTAGGGCTAGGGCCCGGGAATAGGACCCGTAGAGCTGTTGCGAGTCTCTCTCTCTCTCCCTCGGGACAGTTTAATAATATGTCTGCTGCGAAGGTCTGGCTCGATGGCTGGATGGCCTGGGCCTGGCGGGGTGGGTTTCAACGGCAAACCACTTTCATCGGCCAACAATGACGCCCGGTGACATTTTCACTTCGAGCGCATCCTCTACCGCAGCACCACCACCAACACCACCACCAACCAAACGGTACACCGTACGGTCATCATCAGCCACATCTACTCCTCATCCACAGCAAGCAAGCAAGCAAGCGTCCCCCATTAGTCGGGTGCGTGCGTGCGTGCGACCGTCCGGCGGGATCTGTTTGAATTGTTTGACAAATTAGCATTTTCTTCATCATCTGTTTCATCCGTGTGTCGATGTCGTTTCACTTTTCGGGCTTCGGGCGAGGCGGCCGACCTCTTCGATTCCGTTTGTTTGTTTGTTTGATGATGATGGTGATGATGATGATGATGATGATGGTAGTACAGACGCGCGCGCGCTTGGTGATGATGGGCGATTGCCCATGATGTGAGGATCCGCACCGTTATCTGATGCTTTCTTCCGCATTCTTCTACCTCTTTCTCTTTCGCTCTTCGCTAGCATCTCCTCTAGGTGGGACTTTTTTCGCTTCGATTTGTGTGCTTGTGTGTGTGTGTGTGTGTCTGCTTCGGCGACTCTTCTCGAACTCGAACTCTCGACTCCGACGCTACGGTAGGCAGGGCGATGGAAGGAAGGAAGCATCGGAAGCTGGTAGCCGGTTCGAGCAAGCTCCGGGTTGGATAACGGGCCAACGGTGGACTAATCCTATCCCTGCCCCTCCCTCCACCCTCTCCCCTTGACTAGCGGTGAATGGATGGGGCGTCCGCCCTACTGTCTCCACGGCCGTCAATAATCGTAACACTTTCGATTTTTTTTTTGTTTCCAAATTGTTAATAACTCTCCTCCACCACCATAGAGGGGACATTCCACGCGTCGGATCCATCGGATCCCCGGACCGGATCCGTCCTGTCCAGATCAGCTTCTGTTGGTATTCAAATATTTTGGAAATCTCTTCCGGGTGTGTGTGTGTGTGTGTGTGTGTGTGTTCCGGGTTTTTGGCAGGCAAGCAGGCCGGTTCCACAAGGGGACAACCTGGGGAAACCTTTGGCTATCGGCCGGTGTTTCGTTCGGCTACGGACTACGCGTAATCCGCTAGCGCTAGGCGTAAGCGCTGCTTTGCCCTTTTCGAAATTTCGGAGCCTTGGAAGCCGAGCTGACGTCACGAGTCGCGCGACGCACGCAACACGACGCACGCACGTCCGTTTGGCCGCAACCGATGGCCGGGAGATCACCGATCACCGAGGCTTTTCGCAACGCTTCACGCCGCTTCACGCTTAAACGCAGGCCGCCCGAAAAACCTACTCCACTCCTCGACGCTCGACGAGAAGCGAGCAAATAACTCGAGCCGCGCTCGTCAATTTGATCGGTCCGTAACGGCTAAATTAGTGGTGGCCGATGGTAGATCAAACAGGGGACCCCAGGGTGCACGGTTCCCCCGGAAGGTCAGCGTCAACGCGATACACACCTGACCCCAATTACGCCGCCATTGAATTTCGCTGGCACTGACGCTGACGCTGGCGGGTGAGGCGAGAGCGGGAGTCGAGCTAGAGAGTCGATGATGACATAAATCGGGTGGGAAGGATCCCGGGCTCGGTGCCGGGGCCGGGGCCACGAATACGCCAAATTCCTTTCCAATTTTGCCTTGGGGGTTGCGTCTAGGGACCCGCGAGTCCCGCGAGTCGCCGTGCGCCGTACAGCGGCCGGGAGCGGAAGCTGGGGTGTGAATGCCCCGCCCCGGTACCTGGACAACGTTATGACACCGCTTTGAACGGTACTCTATAACGAAGTCCGAAGTCTGGTTGGACGCTCCTCAGATTCAGACTCGACTTCAATTGGGCGACGCGACCCTTCTGCGCCGAGAAGGAGAGATGCACGTAAGAGGATGATGATGATGATGACGATGGGATGCCGGGAGAGAGAAGCACATAAAGCGCAAGGGCGTGGAGCGAGATCGCGAGGCACCCTTAAGGACCCTATAGGGGGATGGCTAAGGAGCGAGCCATAAGCGAAAGTAGTCAGTTGGTATGGCCATGCGTTGAGCAGGTTGTTAAGGGTTGATGCTAGGGGAGGGGGAGGGGGTTAGTGGCACCTTTCCCGGGTCCCCCCGGTTCCGAAAAATAAAGCGCCCATCTCCCTCCATATAGGGGTGGAGGGTTGAGAGAAGATCCCTTGCGTAATCTTCCCCCTCGGGGGGAGGGAGTCTTAATTGCTGTGAAGAGCAATAAAGAGCAGAGAGCGCGCCGGAATACATCACCTCATAAACGCCGTTGATGGTGATACTGATGGTGCCGATGATGATGATGATGATGATGATGGAGATGCTCTCCACGTGGCCACGCGCCCACTCATCCCTTGTGGGTCTCTTCGGTGCACAATGCACACACACACACACACACACACACACGTGCGCACGCTACAGCACTCGAGACCCTCGAGAGCTGCAAAGAGTTGGACCTCATCATCTGGTGGGTGGTCCCACGTCGGACGCTGTTATCTAAGCGTCTCAGTTCTACCCTGCGGTGGGGAGGGGGAGGGGGGTGTACAGGGAAGGGTGGTACGGTTCTTCTCGAGGCGTCCGGACTCCCGATGCCCGAAATTTTCGCGGCGCATGTCGATGTAGTTGATGGTTAGATGGCCGCGGTGGCAAAAGGTCAGCAGCTCGAGGAGGGGATGATGGGGGTGCATGACAGGGGAGGGGGGGGGGGGCGGTTCCTCGGTTGATTGCCCATATCTCTCACACAAATCGCGGCTCGAACCTCGAACCTCGACCGCAACCGACCGTGCGAAAAGCTCGCCACCCCCCGCCCCAACCCCAGTGCAACCCTCTACTTGCAGCTGCGGCCCCGCAGCTGCTTGACACACATCTCTGCGACCCCGCGACCACGGATGGCATGCGCGAAGACGCGCCTGTAGGTCTCTCCCATCTTAACGACACTTTCGCTTTTTGCGCTGCCACTACCCCAACCCCCTCCCCTCGTGTGATCTTTTTTTTTCTCTCTCTCTCTCTCTCTCTGCCGCTGAAGTCACTCAGTCGCGTGCCCAAGTGCGTGACGATGACGCTTTCCAAACAAATGTTGAACTAGCCCGGGCGCCCGGGCCTACCACAACCCCCCCCTGAGCGTCCCCGATGTCATCTTTACGCGATCATTATTATTATCATCATCGTCGCCATCATCGCCAAGTCCTGTCCGGCCAAGTGTTTTTTTGAAATTTTAGAAATTCGCCAGCCAGCCAGCCAGCCAGACAGCCCCAGGAGCTACCATGAACCCCACCCCCCATCCCTGTTACCCTTGCGGCTTGCAGCTAACAACACAACAACATCAACAACAACAACAACAACGCGAACCGAATCCTTTTTAGCATGCCCCTTCCCCCCCTCCCCGCACAGCTTCCCAACCTCCTCTTTCCACCCCCGCCCCCGGTAGCACCCTATCGGCCTCACCCTCGTATCACCTTCAGCTTTCTTTCCTTTGTTTCGCCATCTTTTTCTTTGCGCTTCTTCTTGGTTTGGCTTGGTTTGCGCCCACCCAGTGCCCAGCGGTCGGCTTGATCGGATCAGATGCCTCGATTTCTCCAAACTTGCCATTCGCCACCCCATACCCTAACCTCCTCCGTTGATGAGGTAACGCATCACAGGATGTTTGCATTGATGCCGCGCACACACACACACACACGGGTGGGGGGGGGGGGGGCTCAATATGGCACGGGAAGACGCTCCTGCTTCCCACCCACCCATCCACCCCTTTTCTTTCGCGCCCCTAGTCCGTTTATCGCTCGCGAAAAGCTTTCGAAAAAAAAAACGGTGGGTGGGGTGACAGCCAGGCCGGACCGGGCTTTGTTTTTTTGGGGCCTGTCCTGTTTGGTGCCGGTTTCTAATCGCCGCAATCGCCCGGCCATCCCTCCCCGTCCGGAATGAGCACCGAAATCGATGGAAAATCGGAGCGAGTGCGTCCACTGACCGCAATCCGCCCAGCAGCAGCAGCAGCAACAGGATCGTCGTCGGTTGCGCAATCACCGTTTGATCGGTCGAGACCTCCCCGAAGATCCCGAAGTTTAGTGCCCGATCCTAGAGCTCATCATACCTGGTGGGGGAGGGGGTGAGAAAAAGGGGGTGACTTATATCATCCTCCAGCAGCAGCAGCAGCAGCAGTAGTGCCACTTTATTCGCCGCAGTGCTTCGGTGCTAAATGGTGCTACTAATTAATGATGCCACATGGCACAGAGAATAAGAGGGGGAGGGGGGATGATGAACGGGGTGGGGGTGCTGCGCGACACGCGATGCGCGGCTTATCACCGAAAATCGCCGCTCTCACAACGTCTTATGTGGGGATAGAAACGGGGCGGACTGGCGCGGCATGGGACTGTCGCAAAGTTTCACAACCACACCTACCACCACCACCACCACCACCACCGCCTTCCCACTTCTCTCTAGCCGAATCGATCGAGCTGGTCAGTCCCGGTCCCGGTCAATGGCCGCCAAGGCAATCAGGCAATCAGGCGTCTCGCAAGATGCGGCTAAATGTCAAACCCCCCAAAAAAAAAGTTAGCCAACCCGGTTCCGCCAACCAAGCCGCCAACGAGCTGCTGTTGTGAAGTGCCTGGCAGGCAGGCTGGCAGGCAGGCTGGCAGGCCAGGAAGCCGTTGAGGACGGACGTCGATGAGAGCGCCACGCTCGTTCACCTACTTGTCATTGCGTGAGCAGCAGCAGCAGCAGCAGCAGCAGCAGCACGCCCCTCGCTAAATGTCACCAATGCCTGCTGTCATCCGCACTTAATGGACGCGACGCGAACCGCGTTTGGGGACGTTTTGGGGCGAAAGCTAATGAAGTCATCGAATCGGTCATGTCAAAGGTGACCGTATGGGGTGGGTGGGTGATCGGTGCCCCCTCCCCCGTCTACCCAGCGGAAGGTCAAAAGGTAGCGTTAAAATATTGCGTAACCACCGGGCCAAAGGCCAGCGCCAAAGGGGTGGGTGTGACAGCCCTTTTTTTCTTCTGTCGGCTGCTGCTTTTCCGGAACAACATTTAGCATTTGCTGCTCGCCGGCGGGCCCAGCCATTAGCCATTGTTTTTAAACCGCCGCTTGTACACCAGAAGGCGCGTTTTGCTTTTTGCTAACGTTAAGCACGCGCACACAGCGGTTCTGTCAAATCAAACGTTGGGTTGCAAATCTCAACGCGTTTTGCATGCAAGCATTTTTGGCGCGTTTGTTTGCTTTGCTTGAAGGGATCTGACAAAAATCTGTGGCAGGGCTCTGGAACCGCACGCTGGAGGGATCTACACAAGAAAAAAAAAACCAAACACCTTCCGCACTTTGCACTTCGATTTTCCCGTATTTATTTTGCAGTGTTATTTTGATTTTCCGTATATTTTGCGGTGTGTGTGGATTAAACTATAATGATTTGATAAGGTGGTCTATTGGTATTGCTATGCTGGTGTTCGGTATACCAGGTGTATAACCTTATATCCGCTATTTGGCATGTCCTACTGTTTTTTGCATGGGTTCGACACCTGTTTACACACATCATAAAAACATACATTATTCCTTGCATAATGATGTCAAGTATTTTGTTAAAAAAGAGCATATGCGGGAAGCTCAACTGTTTTGCTTTAATTTGAATAAATCGACTACCGAATCTCATAAAATGCTTTAAGAGGGCTACAGTGACAGTGTACTATCGGAAATTACTTGCAGAGATTATTTTCATCGGATCAAAAATGTCCATTTTGACTTGAGTGACAAGAATCGACTCAGAAAAGTTGAGGACCAACATTTGTCGGCTCTTTTCGAGAAAGATGGTTCCCAATCGCGGAAAATACTTGCCCAGCAGTTATGAGTTACTAAAACCATTCGTTTCAAAACGTTTACCGGCCATGGGAATGGCTATAGAATTGGAAAATGGGAAGCTGAAGAAGCTGTTCATGAGCTTCGTTAGCATTTACAGCAATTGCACCGTGCTATGCATTTAGGGGGGGGGGGGGGGGCTTCGGTATCTCATTTTAATTCTTCGCATTTACATTTTACAATTTTTTATAAGTGCTTACCCTTTCAAGAGTACTGTGTTAAATTTTGGGATCAATCGAAGTAAAACTGACAAAGATATGGATTTTTGAAAAACAAAGCTTCATACGAGGCTCAAAGCATCTCGCAACTCTGAATCGCGATTCCCAAAAACCTGCGTTTTCAAAGTCGGTGCCCATCGTAGCATGAAAACTACTGGACCGATCGATTTGAAATTTTGAACACATAATCTGTACACTATTTGCCAGGTAGCCCCGTCGAGATTTTGTAAAAGTTGTTGATACTTTTTTTAAAACATTTTTTTTAATTATGTAAAACTCGATTTTTGAGGCAACATTGAAAAAAGCATCACTTGTTCAACTTAAAAAATCTGCCAAAAATCGAAAAATCGGAAAATTAACAAAAACTCGACGGGGCTACCTGGAGAAACTTATAATCTAACAAAGGAATATTCATTTGTATATTTCTGATGACCCGGCACGTCGCTACGATGGGCACCGCAAAGAGTACATTTTTGCAAACTTGCCTATCTAGATTGGATGCCATGACCGTAGTTTTGAACAAATCTCCCCCAAAATAGAATCAAATATTCTTGAAAAGTTGTAGTTTAATATGAGATTATTTCGAAAAATTTAAGTTGACTGGTTTCTTCACTAAAAATCGTCAAAAAAACCCTGTTTTTGACGCGAAATAAAAAAAAACCCTTTAAAAAAGGCCGAGTTATGAACAATGACATGAGAAGTTGATTATTCTCCAGGACAACGCCGCATCGCACTCGTCAAAAATGGTCCAACATTTCTTTGATACACTCAAGGGGACCTTACTCCGCTAATTCTCCAGACATGGCTCCTTCAGACTATCACCTGTTTTCGTCGATGGATCGCGCCGGTTGCGGAACAGCACTTCGATTCCGTATGAAAATGCCTGAAAATGGCTTGACGAGAGGTTTGCGTCACATGAATGAAGAATTCTTTTGCGAATGATATCACACAATCAGTTCAAAAGATGGGGGGGAAATGTGTAGCTATCGAGGGAAAATACTCTAAATAAATTAATGTTTTGCTTTCTATTTACAAAAAAATGTGTTTTTTTTACCCAAAACAAACATCGCATTTAACGTCATATCGGTTGTTGGTGTATTTCGTAAATCGCCATCTTTGCGCCATCTTGCGCAATGCGAAGTTTAAGCTTTTGCTGCAAAACAAAACAACAATAAAACAAAAATAGAAAACAGCCACCTTTGGCGCTTTTGCAGAACCGTCCACCGAATGTGAAAGCGGCTTTAATGTTGTTGCTGTTATTGCAGCGTTGCTTCCGCGATCCGGCACATGACCGGCACGTCGGCGGACCGTGTCCGGCTCGGCCGTTTCGGTGCCTCCCGTACGAGCCGGCGCCGGTACCGCTGCCAGGCCCGGTCCCGCCGGAACTGCTCGAACAGGGCGTCCCGGGTCGGGATCGCCCCGTCCAGGTACATCCGCAGCCGGCACCAGGTGTTGCCAATGTTCTGGCGCTTCAGCAGTAGCCAGCAGCGCGGTATCAGCAGACACTGGGTGCGAGTCCGGGCGACGATCGTCCGGTCCGGGTGCCGCTCGCCCAACCCGAACACCGCACCGACGCGCAACGTGCCCACGTCCAGCAGGTGAGCGACAATCTGCTGCTCCGGCGGTGGTGTCTAGAGCGCAAAAGGGAATCACGTTAGGCGTCAATCGAAATCCGGGAGCACAGAAGACGAAGGACTTACACGCAGGAAGGAAATGGTCTGATCGCCCGACTCCAACTGCGACTCGTGGAAATGCTCCTCCTGCTCCTCCCTGTCGCTTCTGTCAGTTGTGGCCGTTCTAGCACGGAACGTTTCGTGCCAGCGCCGTATCTCGGTCTGTAGCTCATCAGCATCATCCTTCTCCTCACCATCCAGCCGTTCGTTCGAGGGCGACGACGTCGGTGTACGGGGCTGAGGCTGCGTACCGGTGTCCGGTACGAGCTGGAACCGCTCGGCACCTCGTCCTGGGCGCCGGACGCGCAGATACTGCAGCAGCATACACTGACCGCTCAGTACGAGGTGAACGCAGGGTAGCGCGCTCTCGAGCGTTATCGTCTGCTGAGGTGCGAACTGGACCACTCGGGCCAGTATGCAGCATTCCCGGACCTGCGGTGGGGGTGAGAAGAGTAGAGCAGGTGTGTCTGTCTGTCTGTGTGCTGTGTATAACTAAAGACTGGAGGATCCCCCGGGGTACCTGTTCATCCGTCCAGTATTGGAAGTACTCGAACCGCGCCAGAATTGCACGCAGCTGCTCGAACCCTAGCCGGATCGAGGGTTGCCCAGTACCGTCACTTCCACTGACCATCACTCTCAATACACACACACACAAACACACACAGGCAGACAAACAAAAACGCACCTACTACAGGGATAGTACTGCTGCTGCTGCTGCTGCTGCTGCTGGTATAGTGCAGTTGCAGAGCTGCTACTACTACTGCTGCTGCTGCACACTCGCGGACGTACTGCGCTGTACTAAGGTTTCTGGCCCTGGCACCGCGGTACCAGAACTCCCTAGCCCGCGAGGTGAAGAGGAACTTACTTTCAAAAGTAGACTCCACCTCGCCCCCTCCCCATTTACTCCTCCACGAAGCCCTTCGGAACCCAGGGTAGACATTGTCGATAGAGTCCGGATCCGGGGAGTAGTGGTAGTAGAATACGCCTGGTATGGGTTGGCAGACAGCCGGCAGGCGCGACATTGCCGACCTGCTCTCTCTCTCTCCTTTCGCTCGGAATTCCTGTAATGTTGCAAACATACACACACACAATAGCATCAACCACAGTGAGGAACGCTTTTCGCCTTCACCGGCATGGGAGTGTGTGTGTGTGTGTGTGTGTGTGTGTGTGTGTGTTCTTCGTTCACCTCGCTTGTCATCGGCACATCAGCAGCAGCAGCGTGTAACATATACCGGAAGGGCCTTCACCCCCTCATCCCTCATCCCTCATTCCTCCCTTGTACCGCGTGCCGTTCCGTTCGCGGTTTGGATTGCATTAAGTGTTGCTAGATTGAAGTTAGACTCCCTCCCCCCCGCATGCCAGCCAGCGGAAGGTGGATATAATGCGAGGAGAGGAGGGAGGGGGAGGGGGAGGGTCAAACTTTTTCTTTCCATTCACGGGTGGCGCGTGTGTGTGTGAGACCTACTTTTCGGGAAGCCAGAACACACATACCGGCACACACACGCACAGACACACGGAGAGAAGGCACCCCTTTTTTGAACCCCCCCCCCCCTCCCCATCCCCTCGGGATCTAATCTATTAATCAAAAACCGCTGGAGCTGGCAATGACGAGGCGCGGAGCAGTGGCAGCGGAACCATATCGCTCTATCGCTGCTGGTTGGCGCGTGCCAAACCGCAATCCCGGCCCGCAAGGTCCTGGGAGCACAGCACCCCCACACTCCCTCCAATGACGATGGGAGTAACTTCTAATAATGGCATTAATAATCCTAATGGCAATCCTCCGTATGAGGGGCGTACAGGTGAAGGGCCCCCTCGCCCACTGGATAGTTCTCCGGCACGCGACGACAATACCGCTAGGGTAGTGGTGGTGGTGGTGGAGCATCATCATTCGGGATCCAAGTTTTACCAAAAGTCACGTCGGTCCACTGGTCCATCGTCATCGCCATCGTTAGGCCAAAGTTTTAATTATCTACCTGATTCTACTATAATATGGAGCGACGACGAATGGTTGGGGTTGAGGGCGGAGGGGGAGGGGGAGGGTCGAGTGATGGCAGCAGGTCCCAAACCGAAACCCGACCGCAACCGGAGACCGATTTTGGCAAACGACAATTGGCGTTGCACACGTTTTGCCGAGCTGGCTGCGTGACTGGCGGCCTTAAATTAAGAGTGATGTCCTTCCCCCAAACCCACACACACACACACACACTGACACACCACCGAGAAGGAGTGAAAGTGGAGGTCGCGCGGTCGCAGTCACGGCGCCGAACAGCTCAATATACTGCCCCCTCCCTTCACACACCGCCCGTCTTTCACCGAGCACACTCCCTGTGCGACCGTAGGCGTGTGTGTGTGCAGTGTGTCTGGTTTTTCCTTTCGTCCTGTGGTTCTCTTTTCCTTCCTTGGTCTACGTTTCCATATTCTTATTATATCAATCAATATCGAATTCGTTTCGATTCGCGAAGTTCGACTCCAGCAGCTAATGAGGGGCATGCAGGCAGGGGTTGGGCCGGAAAAGTCCTACCCAATCACCGTTGACAGTATGCATATTGGTTGGTCTCGCACATACACCTTTTCGCGCCAACCTCTCTTGCACCCTGCAGTTCGGTTAGAAAAAAAAGAAGCAACCTCACACTAACTAGGTTCGTGAACCATTTGGCCCATACTGTATTTTCGATGGAAATTGTTATGTAAGCAATTTAATTCGGAATGTTTTGCCTTTATTACCACGATATATTGATATATTTTGCTATATAGCAGGTGTATAACCTTCCGCTGTTTTTTTTATAAGAAAAAAACATATTTTTTAAATTGAAATTGATTAAATAAGGATGCGGCCATGAACCAGGATTATCTCTCTCTCTTCTTGTTTTATCAGTCGCGTATGGAAGACCCTTGATTACCCGATATTTGGTGGCAATGCTTCAGCTGAAAGTCAATAAATCATTGATGAAAGTGTCGGTAAAACTTTGCACACAAGCTGAGTGTTATAGGGCCCTATTGCGAGTGTCTTGTCTTGCAAACGAGACTGCCTTACTACTGCTGAAAAAACTTAGCAGTCTTGTATAGCTTTTATGAATGAACTTGTGATTTTTTACAGCCTGATTTCAAAACAAATACTAATACTACCAAATTAATCACCAACACCACCAAAAACCAACATCTTTCGCTCCAATGGCAACTACGACCAAAACGAAAAAATATACCATTTTCAGTCTCGTTTTCAAGACTCAGAGTCTGTTGCCAAAACCTACCAGACTCTGAGTCTTGAAAACGAGACTGAAAGTCTCGTTGCCATTGGACCGAAGGATGTTGGTTTTCAGTGGTGTTGGTGATTAATTTGGTAGTATTAGTATTTGTTTTGAAATCAGGCTGTAAAAAATCACAAGTTCATTCATAAGAGCTAAACAAGACTGCTAAGTTTTTTCAGCAGTAGTAAGGCAGTCTCGTTTGCAAGACAAGACACTCGCAATAGGGCCCATAATATGCTCTCTAATACCTCATATAAGAGAAAAACCTTGACCCGTATGAAATTGACTCGGAAGATGGGTGAACACTGCTGGATACTATTGTGTTTCGGGTCTGAGTATTTCGTCGGGTTACAAGGAATTTAGCGAAGCGTATAAAATGAACTGTGCTGGTGTTACGATCGACTCCTGGGCCTTTTTGGGGATCATGCTAAGCTTTCAAATTTTCAAAATTTAAAAATTTAAAAATGTTAAAATTGCAAAATTTTTAAAAATTTCAAATTGAAAATTTTACAATTCCAAAATTTAAAAATTTCACAATTTCAAGATTTCAAGCGATTTTGCTTCATGCTTTGGCTGATAGATGGCGCTGACGATATGAAATATTTCACATGTTTGGACAAAACGAAACATTTCAAGTACTCAGTAGAAATGTTTCGAATGATTTTTTTCAAGTACTTGAACTCAACACTCCGTGGTGAATGGTGGTGAAGGCACAGTGGGATTTCTGTGCCTTTTATATCCAAAAATGACTCTTGACTCTTTTTTCGCACTCTTTCTTTCAAGCGAGAGCGAGACGGGAAGCAGCAAAACACATTTCTTTTCCTTTCTCTCACAAGAAAGTGCTGAATGCACCTTTATGAAAAACTAAATTATACAAACAAACGCACGTGGCGTTCAATTTCACTTCCCCAACCAATTGCGCAATAAATAATACGAAAATAAAGCAACCGCTGCGGAATGGCCCCTATACTCTCCATCAACGATTCTGCATCTTTCCTCCATACCAATGCCCTTTCCCTTTCAAGGTTATCGAGTAAAAATTTCACATACATCGAAGGAGAAATGCCAAAGGCACAGATTATAGCGAGCCCCAAACATTCTCACGCTCAGGATTTCCTCTCTAAGGACTCCTCGAGGCCCTTCAGGAAAATGGCTTCCTTTACTGGACTGGACCGACCGCAGACCGTATCAGGACAAGTATGACCTGAAAGAGGCATCAAAATGAGATTCAGGTAGAGCTCGCGATCGCGGAAGTGAAAATGTTCCACAGTGTTTGCCCACATCCGAACTCCGGACATTTTTGAAAGCATTTTTCCTGTCTTCGGACCCACACTGGTACGGCGGGGTATGGCGAGTGACGCCTATATCCGGTCCCGCCGACTGTACGCGCGAGCGTAACCAGAGCCAGCCACGATTAGATAAGAACGCACCGTCGGCTCGGGCCGCATTAGGTTGCGCGGCTCACTCGAGACAATTGGTGATCCAAAACTTATTAAACCCCCTAAGCCCGGGTCCGGGCCCGGGAAGAGATGGATGAAGGGTGCTTGGGATGGGTGCTCGGTGAATGGTTTTCCCACCGCGGTTCCGCACCACCACCACCACCGGTAGTCGTCTGCTGACTCACGATCGATCGCATTGGCGAAGGCAGAGTGTAGTTGAAAGCCTCACCTGGCCCTGGCCACAATAATGTAACTACCACCCTTCAGGCGGAAAGTCCTCGAGTCGGATCTCCGGATGGGATCACCGGTCACTTGACTGGACCACCAACTCTCTCGGAGCCATCAAATCGGAGTCATTGCTTGATAAAACCAGGTGGTCCAGGTGGTCAGGTGCAGCACGCGTTTTTTGTTACAGATTATCAGAGGCAGGGACAGGGCGGAGAGTCGGGGGGTGAAGCTCACTCTATCTTATCAGTAACCATCCTCCCCCCTGCTACCTGCCTGCCACTCCACCTGCAAGCCACTCGAACCGAATAGCTCAATTCAAATAGCCAATTGGTCACCAAATCCATTCCAGGGGATGAATGGGCAAAAGGGATGAAGTGACGGGGGTTGCAGCTGTTGCTGCTGCTGCTGCTGCTGCGGGAGCTGTCGTCGGTGGTATCGGCCGACTGCCGGGCACAGTTTGCAGCGAGCAGAGCTCGCGACATCAGCTCATCACCATCATCGTCATCTGCAGCTGCCCATCGATCAATGAACGCTTCAGCACCTCAACAACAGCAACAACAACCATTAGAACAACCCCTGAAGTGCTCGACGGTGTGCTCTCGACGACAGTGACTCCAAGAACATAGTGCGTGCGCGTGCGTGTGTGTGTGCTTGTGTACAAGATGGCGCAGGGAACGGGCACGACGATCGCACAGTTACTAGTGATGGTGGCGATGGTCGTATTGTGGGACCCAGGGCAGGCGCAGGACCATCACTGCGTCATGTACGATGTCTGCCGGCAGGGCCCGATCCACAGTCAGAACTGCCCGACGACGGAACCACCGAAACCGCTGCAGGACCGGGAAGCGATGGAGGTGTTGCGGCGTCGGTGCGGGTTCCTGTTCCCCACCGACGATACGCCCGTCTGCTGTGCCGCGTCGCAGGTGTACGAGATGGACAAGAACTTCCAGCAGGCCGAAGGGCTGTTTAGCCGCTGCACCACCTGCCTCACCAACATGCTGTACAGCATCTGCAGCCTGGCCTGCCACCCGGAGCAGAGCCGCTTCATGGCCGCGTACCCGGATCCGACCGATACGTACGTCGAGCGCGTCGAGTACCGGATCGAGCGGCAGTACGTGGAGGATACGTACGAGTCGTGCCGTGGGATTGTGCTACCGTCGAGCGGCAAGTACGCGATGGACGTTGGGTGTGGGTTCTGGGAGGCGGCCGGCTGTACGGCCGAACGCTGGTTCGAGTATATGGGTGCGGCCGACAATGACTTCGTGCCGTTCGAGATCAACTACCTGTACGAGGAGGACCCGGAGCGACGCTTTAACCAGGCGGTCAAACCGTGTAGCGAAGCGTACGACGGTTCGTACGCTTGCTCGTGCGTCGACTGTGAGGCGAGCTGCCCGACCACCAGCGGACCACCGGACGGTGCTGCCGATGGCGAGGCCAGCTTCACCGTCGGTGATCTGAATGGTGTCACGTTTACCGTGGCCGTTGTCGTCGGTGGTGCAGGGCTTGTTGGGCTTGCCGTCTCGCTAGTGGCGGAGCGTCGGCGACGGAAGCGTAGTGGCGCACAGTCCCGGCCCGGCCATTCCGAAGTGCCACAGTTTCTCGGTGGTCTACCGGCCGTTAATCGGGCACTGGGGGCATTCTTCACACGCTGGGGTACCTGTACGTATACACTGTGAACGGGGGGAGGTTTTTTTTTTTAATTATTCTTCATATTTTTTTTTTCATTTTTCTCTCTCTCTCCTTGACACACACACATACCTACAGTCTGTGCCCGGCATCCGGCGCTCGTGCTCGCGATCTGCTCGTGGGTCATCGGTGGCCTGGCGTTCGGTATCCAGTATCTCATCATCACCACGGATCCGGTGGAGCTGTGGGCCGCCCCGGACAGCCGGTCACGCCAGGAGAAGGACTACTTCGATTCCCGCTTCTCGCCCTTCTACCGCACCGAACAGATCTTCATCAAGCCGTACAAACAGGAATACGTACGTCACGTCAGGCGTCAGGCTATGGGCGCTATTGCGAGTGTCTTGTCTTGCAAACGAGACTGCTGTACTACTGCTGAAAAAACTTAGCAGTCTTGTTTAGCTCTAATGAATGAATGAATGTGATTTTTTACAGCCTGATTTTAACAAACAAATACTAATACTACCAAATTAATCACCAACACCACCAAACACCAACATTTTTCGCTCCAATGGCAACTACGACCAGAACGAAAAAATATACCATTTTTAGTCTCGTTTTCAAGACTCCGAGTCTGTTGCCAAAACCTACCAGACTCGGAGTCTTGTAAGTCGAGACTAACGGGCGGTTCACACGCTTGCGATGTGGATCGTACGATGCGATTGCACCGATCAAACTAGCGGTAAATCGCAGCGTATGGACCGCCCTTAAAAATTGTATACTTTTTCCTTTTTGGCGTAGTTAATTCATAAGAGCTAAACAAGACTGCTAAGTTTTTTCAGCAGTAGTACAGCAGTCTCGTTTGCAAGACAGACAGACACTCGGAATAGGGCCCTATGTCAGGCTATGACACACAAACTAACATACCATCTCTCTGACAGATTGTGCATCCGACTGCCCGCGGTAACCTGACGTTCGGGCCCGCCTACGATCGGGAGTTTCTGCTCGAGGTGTTCCGGCTGCAGGAAACGATCGAGCAGCTGGGTCAGGCGGAGGGCGAAGGGTTGGAGCGGATCTGCTACGCACCGATGACACCGGTCGGCACGGTAACACCCCTGCGCGACTGCACCGTCCAGAGTGTCTACGGTTACTTCAAAAACAGTCTCACCGCCTTCAACTCAGTCGGCACGGATGCCGAAGGTTACACCGTCAACTATCTGGACAAAATCAATGGCTGCACGCGGAACGCTTACCTACCGTCCTGCTTCGGTACGTACGGTGGCCCGATCGAGCCCGGTGTCGCCCTCGGTGGCTTTCCGCGACCAACCGAACCGGGCAGCTCGCCCGATTTCCGCCTAGCGACCGCCGTCATCCTCACGTTTCTCGTCGAGAACAAGGCGGACCGCGGGGAGCTTGGACCGGCCGAACGGTGGGAGCGTCTGTTTGTGGACTTTCTGCGCGATTACGAGCACCCGCTGATGGATGTCGCGTACTCGGCCGAACGCTCGATCGAGGACGGTATCGATGAGATGTCGGAGGCGGAACTGTACACCGTCGTCATCAGCTACGTCGTGATGTTCGTCTACATTACGATCGCGCTCGGGCGGATCCGCGGTTTCCGGCACTTTCTGCACGGTTCCCGGATCGTACTGGCGCTCGGTGGTATCGTGGTCGTCCTCGCGTCGGTCGCCTGCAGCCTTGGGTTGTTCGGGTACCTGGAGCTCGCGACAACGATGCTAACGATCGAGGTCATTCCGTTTCTGGTGCTGGCCGTCGGTGTCGACAATGTGTTTATGTTGGTGCACGCGTTCAACCGGGTTGACCGGACGGTACGGCCGGATACGGCCGATGCGATCGGTGCGGCACTCGGCCAGATCGGACCCTCGATACTGCTGACGTCGGCCAGCGAGTGTTGCTGCTTTGCGATCGGTGCGCTGTCGCCGATGCCGGCCGTCAATACGTTCGCCTGGTACGCGACCGTCGCGCTCGCCGCCGACTTCTTGCTGCAGATCAGCGCATTCGTCGCGCTGATGGCCCTCGATGAGCGGCGCGTCGAGCGCGGTCGCCTCGATCTGCTCTGTTGCGTGCGACGGTCCAGTAAGGCGGACGCGATCGAGGCTGATGGCGACAGCGACGGCAGCGGTTGGCTCGAGCGGCTGGTCGAGCGCGCCTACGTACCGGTACTGATGCGCCCGACCGTCCGCCATCTCGTGCTCGCCCTCTTCCTCGTCTGGGGTGCACTGTCCCTCATGGTGGTACCAAGCATTGAGCCCGGCCTGGATCAGGAACTGTCGATGGCCGCCGATTCGCACGTCGTCAAGTACTTCCGCTTTATGGCGGAGCTGTTCTGGATGGGACCACCGGTTTACTTTGTGCTGCAGCCCGGTCTCAACTATACCGACGAGCAGCACCAGAATCTGGTGTGCGGTGGTATCCTCTGCAACGATGATTCCCTCTCGACGCAGCTTTATCTCGCTTCGCTGCAACCGGAACTGTGAGTGTCTGTGTGTCTGTGTGTGGCCACCGTTATCCGGGGGTTGTCTACTATCTCTCACTTCCCGCACATTTTTAGTACCCACATTGCACGGCCGGCCTCGTCCTGGCTCGACGACTACATCGACTGGCTGTCGATCAGCTCCTGCTGCCGCTACGATCCCACCGACAACTCGTTCTGCGAGAGCAGCGGTAAGCTGGCAACCCCCCCTCCGATTCCGCGTGATGCATTTCATTTCATTCATTGCACCCTCTATGCACAGTGTTTTTCTGCCCGTCCTGTCCGCGCGAGTACGCGGAGAACGGCATTCGGCCGACGGTCGCCCAGTTCGAGCGCTACCTCGAGTGGTACCTGTCCGACCGGCCGGACGAGAACTGCGCTAAGGCGGGCCGGGCGGCGTACT
>NC_064873.1:6803003-6848670 GCF_943734745.1 Anopheles darlingi
CTGCTGCTGCTGCTGCTGCTTGAAGCTCAGCCATTATAATAAGTGGTTCTCCGATGGTCAGGGCAAGGTCAGGAGGTTGTATGGGTGGATGCAGCAAAGCTTGATGAATGCACCAAGTTGTCCACCAGCTTTTTGCCGACGTCATTTAAAGATGTGCGTTGTTTATGGCGCTGTCCTGATGCAAGACGATGCCCCTCAATCGATTGATTTGCGTTGCACCAGTAGCTGGAGTAGCGCATAATGGATGATTCCTTTCCAATACCACCAAACACACACACACACACAGCATTGCGTGGCATTCTTCCGGTTATCTTTTTTTATAAAATAAAATCTAGCGAATTTCTTCGTTATTGCATCATACATTTTCGGAACAGCTGTAACTTTTTTTCCAAACTTTCCAACTTCCAATTTGGTATTGTTACGATTTGATAACACTTCAAATGTCACCCACAACGCCACCGTATGTTTTGCGATAGTGTAATGTAGCAACGGTGGAGGTAGACGACTCCAAAGACCTCCTGTGCCTAAATACAGGAAGACTTTTTCGACTACCCAATATTAGTAACGATGCTCCCTGCTACGAGCTCCTGCCTCCCACTCGGCTAATGGTTTCGGGGGGGGGGGGAGGCGGTTCAAGGGGTTGATAGGCAGGGTAGTAATAATAATAAAGCTAATAGCAATCACAGCGACCACGAAGACGATGTTTGACGACGACGACGACGACGAAAACGACGATTCCCCAGAGCTCTACGATGAAACGATGACTCAAACCAGCGGGGTTTGAATGAGGGGGTCCCTAATGGTCGGTAGAGCCGCTACGCGACCGTGACATGACTAGTAGCGCTGGAGTAGTTCACTGTGTCGCAAAGCAAAGCTTTTTGCCTCAAAATCGTGCTCCGGTGGGTGGGTGGGTGAGTTGTTGCGGCAGGAGTGGCGGTACAGATGAGTGGCAATAAATTCCCGGTTTCGAAAAAGAAAAAAAAAACCAGGGTCGAACCCAGAGTCCTACCGCAACCTGGGGCGCTGCTCCGCGACCTTGATTGGGCATTCCAGTTCCTTCGCAGTTCCAGTTTTACGCCCCCCCATTAGCCCGCCTTCCGCCCTCCGAATTTTGGTTCCTCTTCTCTGCTCACCCTTGTACCTCAACTTCCTGCTTCACCCTTCGCTCTAGCAGCCATTAAAATCGTTCATCAATCGTTGTCTCTGTCCCTGTGGACGGGCCAGAACGTCGACGTCTGTCCGGTTTGGGAGGTTTTTCCGCCAAAAATTTTGCCTTTGCACCCCCTCAACCCCCGCGTTTTACCCCCCAGGGGAATTTATCCACACCACCACACTGCACACTGGGACAGCAACCACAACAACATCAACAACAACAATAACAACAACAAGTGGCTCACAGACAACAAGGGGGGTTGGGTTTAGGTTGGGCTACCTGATGCGCTCTCCCACAACCCTTTCTTTGCCCCACCCCTACCTTGCGTCTTCCAAACGGGGGTGAAAAAAATGGGGCCACGGACCGGGACGGACCAGAAGGCTGTTGGCTGCCGAGAGCCTGATAATCGCATACCACCCCCGCTTCAATCCCCCCTCCCTCTGGAAATGGGGTAAGTCTAATTTGCGAAGCGTCCTTTTCGGTTGGCTATCGATTAGCAATCATCGGGGACCGACGACGACGTCCCTTCGGCCAACCCCCGGCCGGCCGCGGCCGTCCTACGAGGGTCGCGGATCCGCCAGTCACGCGTTACCCACGGAACCCGGAACACTGGTGGCTGTTTTGGGCGTGCTGCGTTCAAGTGCAGGTATGACAGGCCCTGTGACAACGCGTGAAATGCGTGAACTGAACGAGTGAGTAGGACCTGTGCGTGTGTGTGTGTGTGTGTGTGTGTGTGAGAGAGAGAGAGAGAGAGAGAGAAAGAGAGAGAGAGAGAGATGCGCCAAAAATTGAACCCCCTACCCCCACCCCTTCTCTATCTTTCTGTTAATTCAACCCCTATCGAATATCACCCCCCTCCCCCTCGGGTCCACATTCACGTGGTTCACGCTTCACGGTCCGTTACACGGCGCGGGATTAACAGCCGCCCAGTCCTCACCCCTCACCCCTCACCCCTCGCGGTTGGGAAGGGTTGGCGATGTCCATTCCGCGAGCTCCACAGAACAGATTAACGGTTTTGCTCGGTGCAGAGGGAGAGAGAGAAGAGTCTCCGTTCCGGTTACCAGGTCTGCATCGCCAGACATTTCCCCTCTCCCCCCTCTCCCCCTTCCTCTCTTGTATGCGCGGACGCGGACGATGGACACTAATTTTCGTCCCCGAGATTAGGATCGCCACCTTGTTATAAACCCCCTCTTTTTAAACCCCCCCCAAGACACACACACACACTCACACACAAGGTTTCTCATAAGACGTCTCTCGCGCGCGCGTTGCGTTCTCTCTCTCTCTCTCTCTTAAAGTGACAGCCGTCGGAGCGGAAGAAGTCATAAAACATGCACGCTTCAATTACAGTTCGGTTAGATCCCTAACCTCACTCTGTCCTTCGTCCCCGTTACGACGAAACAAAAGGGGATGAGTGGGGTTGGGGGGAGGGGGTTGAATTCCTAATTAATTTACATATTCCGCCGTGTGTGTGTGTGTGTGTGAGTAGAGGGGGGGATTCATTACCTACATGAACATGGTAGCAACAGCAACATAGCAAGCGGGGACCACAACCTACCGAAAAACCTTCCAAAAAAATGGAAATCTGGCTCCAGAGGGTCCAGAGGGTCCGTAAATCAATCGGATCGAGCGACAGGATAGGCAGGCAGGCAGGCAGGCAGGCAGGGCCGGGAGGAGGATGCGCTGTTTCCGCATCGGTTCGTTCGTACGCTCACCTCCGAAGCTCACGTCCGTCCTCGATTCCGGCAACCAGATAACCCCCCCGGGGGCGGCCAGACCGACGGCCGACGGTCACCGCGTGGTCGTGTTCCGCGTCGAAGCGAAGGATTGCTCCGGCTTCCGGCTACGGGGGGCGGGGGGAGGGGGTGGTAAGGTGATCCAACAGGTTCCAATAAGGAAAGGATGCACTCTCCGGACGGCGTCGCCGTGTTGCGAGGTGTTTTTCGGGTGCCAAATTACATATAGCAGGCCGTCCGGCCAGTCGTCCGCCCCTCTATCTTCTACATCCCTGCCACCCCTCCCGTCCTGGGAGGGGCAGCGACGGTTAGAACATTTGCATACACCGAAAAAAAGGGGCAGCAGGCCGAAAGAAGGGGAGAGGGGGCGCGGGACCTGTCCACCGAAAAACAGGGGGATTGATGGATCGTCTATCGGCACGCTAGGGGTGCGCTAGGGTTGGGGATGGTGGTGGTGGTGGTGGATGTGGGAACGCCACCCCTCATTCTGGCCGGACCGGAACGCCCAGTACCATCACCGTGGATCGCGTTGCAGCAGAAGAAATCTCTCCACTCGGATCCGATCCGTACGTCCATTACCTTCATAGACCACCTTAGCCCATACCACCCCTAGACGCATCCACCAGCGACTGCTGCTGCATCACGACTGCTGGTGCGCAGCCTTAATTGATTGATTAATGGTCAGCATCCATTCAACATGCTGGTCTCTCTCTCTCTCTCTCTCCTGTCTCTCTTCACACGCAATCAACCCGCCTTCGTCTCGCCGCCGCTGTTATTAGCTGTTCGGATTGGGCGGCTAATTGTTGCGGCCACCGCCATCCCCTGCCATGTGTGTCTGCAGCCCGTTAATGTAGCGATTACCTTAACAATATAATTAACGTGACGCACGCATACACACACACACACACACAGAGGTGCGCGCACGCTGAACAGTAGCGTGCGGAAGGGGGGATGGGGGATGGGGGATGGATGCGAACGTCGCAGAAAGAGGAGCGAACGATCGGAGTTCGAAAGCAATCGAGGCGGCGACGGCGACGGCCGAAACGGGGTGTGATGAGCCCGAACACAAAACAATAAACTGCGTGCGGCCACTTCCCCACCCTGCGACCCCCCACCCCTTCTCTTCCCATTCCCACCTGATTCTTATTGTTGGTTAACAAACTTGTTGGCAACACTGTAAACGGCATGTAATCCACCCCCCGGCCCTTTCCTTTTACCTTCCTGGATGTATGGCTAATCGGAGAGAGGGAGAGAGACAGGGAGCGGAGAGCGTTTTGGAGCAAAACGCCAGCCAGCCAGCCAGCCGGCCGGCCGTTCCGGCGCATTTCCGCACCTGATATGATGCGTTTTTACGCCGCACCCTTGCGTGTGTGTGTGTGTGCGTGTGTGTTTGTGAGCCCCTGAGTCAGATTAAATTATGCATAAACCAAGCACCGTGTGCGCGCGCACCTGTGTGTTTGTGTGGTTGTGTGTGTGTGTGTGTGTGTGTGTGTGTGTGTGGTGTGCAGATTAAATGCGTTTGTGTAGCGCAACGATAATGACGCGCGCCGCGCGCACGGTCTTTGCGGTGGTGGTGCGCGTGGTAATTATAAGCGCCGCAAACCGTCTCGCCGGCTCGCCGACCCCTCGCTCTTGCTAATGCCACTTCTTCTTCTTCTTCTTCTTCTTTTTTATTATTAAGTTATACCTCCTCCCCCTCCCACCTGCCATCAAAAACATTGCACACACGTTTGGATGCGTTTCGAGGCGGCCCCCTCTTGGATTTGGACATGGACACGGGACACGCAGCCATTCGCCAACGCCATTCGACCCACGAGATGATGGATAGATGGCCGGCCGGCCGGTGGCTTATTAGCGCGTGTAGCGGTAGGCAGCGCACCGTTTACGCCGATTTAATCGATCCGTCCAGCTCTATCTCTCTCTCTCTCTCTCTCTCTCTCTCTCTCTCTCTCTCTCTCTCTCTCTCTCTCTCTATCTCTCTCTCTCTCTTTCTCTCTTTTTTTCTCTTATTTTGTAGAAGCGGCTGCGGCGGCGATTGCTATGAATGTGTGTCTATACCACAGTCCAGTGTATAACCAAGCCACGGGCAACGCGCGTGTTTGTGTGTGCGTGTGTTGCGGGTAATTTGAGCTACCTGAGGTTCGGAAGTGCGTGGTCTGCTGGCGTCTTTGCTGACAAACGTTTCCAGGTACAAGGGAGTGCTGCCTCCAATCGCCTCCAAACTGCTGGGGCGTTGCTGCGACATCCACGTTTATGCATCACCATGGACTGTTTTGAAGTCGGAGGACAAAACTACCAATAATGGTCATCATGTATGATATATTTTCGTTCGCTGTTTGTTTTTCTTTCTGACATAGAATAGAAGAAGTAATCATCGGATAATAACTTGGAAAAAGGACAGAAAAGAAGAGTAGGAAGAGGGTTTGTTTTTTTTTGCGAGTAATCGAGCATCGGAAAAGACAAGGAACTGTTGTATTGTACTCACCCAAGTTGGCTTTGGACTTTACTTTGAAATGGAATTCCGAACTCCAAACCATCATCGTATCGATATCCTGGCCGTGGATGCGTGACAAGCCTGTTCATGCCACGGACGGAATGCTACGGCCAACGATGGCACGAGTCCATCATCATGGCGTTCACTGTTCCTGTCACAGTCACAGTTTTTGAAGTCCTTTTGGGGGGTGGGTGGGGGCACCACCATGGAGTGAAAAAGGGTAGCCACCCATAAAACAGGATTAGATTAAGGGCAGTGTAGCTGGTGACATACATGGAGAGAGAGAGAGAGAGAGAGAGAGAGAGAGAGAGAGAGAGAGAGAGAGAGAGAGAGAAAGAGAGTGACAAAAAAATAACGAATACGAGACGAGAAGCGACATAAATAGATCCTGTAGCACATCAAAGCCTCAGTGCGCTACCACCGTTAAGTCCAACCAGCCCCCCTGGCCAGCACCCTCCATCGGGTCGGATTACCACTCGGCGATTACTAGCCGCGCACACCACCGGGCAATCTGGCAGCGAGCGCGGGTGCGATGGTGCGAAATAGTAGTTTCACGGATTATTAAACCAATAAAGCACCCTGAAAGCTGCTGGTTCCAATTTTCGGTATCCCGCGGTCTACTAGAGCAGCAGCAGCACCACCACCACCAATACCTGGTCACCACTGCCACGAGGCGATAAAGAGATGAAAGCGAATGAAGCCAATCGAAAAGGAAGCTCCGCTGCGCTGCAACCGTCCGGACCTAAAAGAGGAAATAAAGAACACAACAACAAAACAAAAAACAGCAACACCAGAAAACGCGGCACTCGCGGAACGCAGCAGCAGCAGCAGTAGCAACAGAAACGAAGGGAGTAAAAAATGAAAAACATCATCATCATCATCATCATCATCGCCGTCGTCATCGCCGGTGGACTGCAAGGGTGTGCGAATGCGCGCAAAAGCGGAAAATGGAAAACGCTTAGCTCATCAGCGGCACCGCCCGACCCCTCCGCGCCTTTGCGTGCCTGCACAGAGAGAAAGAGAGAGAGAAAAAAAAAGAGAGAGAGAGAAGGAGATGTGTTGGTCCGTTAATAGGGGGGGGTAGCTCGGGAGGGGGTGGGTGGGTGGCCGTAATCCTTTTTGTGAAACAAAGGCCATCTGCAGTCGTCGTGCCGGTTGGTTGCACACACACACACACACACGCCACCCTCTCTCTCTCTCTCTTGACGACCCAGACCGATTCTGACCGGTGGAGGTTTGGGGGGGTGCGATCGCGGCCTCAACGGTGCGGTGTCATGCTCGACCACCCCTCCTCATTGTGCGGTCCACAAAGCCACCGGACGCTCGGCCCCCCGGGAGCCCCCCCGGGAGTGGACCTGGACCGCACCTGGAGCGTGACACATCTACACCCCCGTCACAGGGGATGGGGGAGGAAATCACTTTTTGCGCCACAGTTATTAGAATGTCGTCCGTGCCCGTGGATCGGTTGGTGCAAAAAGGGAATTTTTCCCGGTAATAGAGATGGAGCTGGCCCCGGCTATATGCCTACCAGCAGCCTGGAACAATTGCCGCAGGTTTTGGAGACACCGAGCGAAAGGGGCAGGAGGTAGTTTAAAAACCCTGCACCCACACACACACACACACATACGCGTAAGAGGAACTTCCTAGCTCCCCCAGCAGGAGTGGTTAATAATGTAGAGCACTTCGAACAGCGTTAGGTGCTGCAGAGTCCCCGGAGCACCGTCGTTTAACCTTCTTCGCGCCTTTCCGTAATGTGCACCGCAAAGCAGGGCCGTGCGGCCAGAGATTGCCCAGACCCAAAGTCTGGAGTCAGGGCCCTTCCTGGGACATATGGCGTCAGTAGTCGGTCCTGAAAACACAAGAGCTCTACATACTCAGGATAGCTTGCGAAGTCCCAGGAAGCTTGATAGCAATAGGCATACTGGGGTAATTCCTTACTAAAGAAGAAGAAGAAGAAGAAGAAGAAGAAGAATAAGAAAAAAAGAAGAACTGTTCCGATCACCCGGAGGTTCATCCTCCTGCAAATGTCCTACCTTGGTCCTGACCCTCCTTACTCAAAACTCCCGTATCGCAGGTTAAGCACTCGTTGTAGCGAACTGCTGCTGCTCAAACGACGTCTTCGTCCTCGCCAGACCCAGTTGTGCTGCCAAACGGCACCCCCGTACACCCTCATCCCTTCGTGATCTGAGCTCTCTCTCTTTCTCTCTCTCTCTCGCTCTCTCGTTCTGCACTGAACTTCTCCTTGTAGTGAACTTCTTACAAATTCCTTTCACTCGCCGCCACCAACCCCTACTCACTCGTTCGCTCGCTCGCTCGCGGTAGAAAGTGTGCGCTACTAGCGCACGCGGCTACTAAAATGAAAAGTTTGCCACCACCATCCCCATCCCCATCCCCCTACCCCACTCTGTCTGCAGTCTAGAGCACAGCTTCCGGTAGGGAAACGGTCTGTTCTGCGACTCTCTACTCTCCGTCTCGAGTGTTGACCTTGACAACAACTTTCACCATCATAGTATCTAGTCGCAGCAGCAGTAGCAGCAGCAGTAGCAGTAGTAGCAGTGCACCGAGATCCCCTATCCCCCGCCCCGTCCTTCGGTTGCCCCAGTGACCGACACCACCGACGGTTTCGGTTTTGTTTTGCCTTTGCAGCTTACTTCCGCATCTGCCAGGGAGGTGCGTGCCGTAGCCCTAACAATGTCCAAAGGCGCACTCCCTTTATCATCATCCACGCTCGGGCGTGTTGATACGGACGCGCACCCCGTACCCGGGGACCCGGAACCCACCGGGCGTACGTGTCGCGCGACCTTGGTTCGCCTTTAAAGGGTGCAGCGGTAGCTGACTGACCCAGCAGTACCCGGACTGTATCGCCCGAGAGAAGAAAAGCGTCGCTGTCGCCTGTCCGTGATGCAACAGCTACGGAGGTCAAAGCGGTACATGGTGCCGTTGCTACTGCTGGCAGCCTGCTTCTGCTGCTGTTGGCCGCCAGTTGCCGGAGCACTCGGTGGCTGCAGCTACGGCTACACTAGCAAGAGCATCCCGCAGGCCTACCTCGAGTGTCTGCAGTACCTGAACGTGTCGCGCCAACCGCTCGCCGCGTACGATGAGACGGCCGACGGCAGTACGACGGCCCCCGGTGGTAACTGTCTGGTGCGCTGCATCGGTCTAACGACGCGCTGGTGGGACGATGATCAGATGCAAGTCCGTGAGCCAGCACTGTTACGTCACTTCCGTCTCAACACCTCAACACCGGCAACGGACCGGCAGCTCGAAAAGGCTCGAACGTGCGTGGAAACGTCCACCAAGGCGCTGGTCCACGGTACCACCACGGAGGAAGCTCGGAGATGCCGAGCAGCCTACCAGTCGTTCCGGTGCTACAGTGACGCACTCGGTGAGCTGGTAGCCCATGCCCGCTATCTATCACCCCGGACCGAGGAGCTGCTCGGTGCAGTGCGGGACTGTGCCGAGTTGCTGCAGCTCCCGGGCCACCGGGTCGCCCGCTACGTCGCCCGTTCGTTCCTAAGGGATGCCGACGGTACGCGGCTGTTGCGCTGCATCGTGCTGAAGCTCGGTCTCTACACGGACACCAAGGGTGTGCTGGCCGAGCGGTTGCTGTTGCTGCCGGGTGCCGGGACCGTCGAGCAGGCCAGCTGGACCCCGGCCAAGGCGAAACAGTGTGAGCAGAGCGTCCGGGACCTTGCGACCGACGTGTGTTACGTGGCGACCCACTCGATCGAGCACTGCTACGGTCGGGAGGCGTTCGGTGATCTATGGCCCTTGATGGCGGAGCAGTACATTCCGGAGGATACGATGCAGCAGCAGCAGCAGTGGTACGAGCACGGGGAGGGCACGTTACCGCTGCCTACCTCTTCCACACCCAAGTACTCACCATTACGGTCGAAGCTGGTGTACTTGCGAAAGCAGCAAGAGCAGGGCGGCGACCGTACCGTACCGTTCGAGATGCTCATTGCCGACTCGGACTACCGCGATATTGCCCAGTTGCTCGAGAGTGATCCTGTGCCTGCGGTGGAGGGGGCAGAGCTGCACCAGGTCCAGACCGACTCGTTAACGGAGCACACTCCAACCGAAACGGGTAAGCAACGCACACACTCTGATGATAGCCTTGGTTATCCTGATACACTCTCCATTTTACAGAGCACCTCGAAACAACGCAGGAGGAGGAGGAGGAGGAGGAACAGTTGAGGAAGCCCCGCAGCTCCGGTGACAACTGCGACGGTCACCGATGTCCGGACACCAGCTAACTCCTACTACTACTACTACTACTGATAGAATAGGATATACTCTACTCTACTCGAAGCGCTACGCTTGTACATATTAAACGAACGGCAGGCCATCACCGTTGCCGTTGTCCGAAACCGAACACTTGACGCCGACACTGTCGCCTTCACTTACATTCCGTCACTTTCCCGTCTATCGCAAAGGAACACATACACATACGGGAGTGACATTCCGTGAATTCGTGACATACGAAGCTGGAAGCGTTGGCCAGCTGCTGCAACAGACCAGACCAGACATCAGCTATTGATGGACGCGCAGGTAGCGCAGGTGAAGCACCTGCCATCAGCGGCGCAAACCACGCAGAGTGAAGCGAGCGACACTTCTAATAACGATTTGGACTGATGCTAGGAACTCTTGCGCAAACACACACACACACACACACACACACCGCGCGCACAGAGCGTTCAGTACTGCGTGTCGTGTGCCCTGGCTCTAGGCTAGTGACGGTCCAGTGACGGATATGTGGCGGATGGAGTTTCTTCATTAATTTTGCAACCTCCTCCTGGAGCCATTCACAGAGAAAGAGCGGGAGGGAGAGAGAGAGAGTCGAATTGTCTGTTCTAACAAGAGATTTCGATGCGAAGCGGCCGGCTGTAGACAGTCCTGGAGTACCACACACACACCCACACACATCACGCTGCCAATCTTTGCAATCTGCTGAGCGCGTTCGGGACTGCTGCCTGTTCGAAGACAGGCGCGCGCGCGCCTCTGCTGTCAGCCTTCTAGGTTCTAGGGCCGGTTAGCTGCCAGTTTGCCAGACTGCAGGGCCAGTTCCGGTGCCACATTCTGTCTACTCCGCCCTTACTCCTGCTACTGCTGCTGCTGCTGCTGCTGCTGCTGCTACTGGTAGGGCTCATTAATATTCGAAGCGCCGCGCTAGCGAAGGATAGAATTTTACCAACACCGCCATTTCCATCATCATCCGCCTTTCTCTCTCTCTCTCTCTCTCTCTCTCTCTCTCTCTCTCTCTCTCTCTCCCTCTCCGTCGTGTTACAATAATCCAGGTTTAGGCCAACGATTAAGCAGACAAAGCCAGTCTATCATGCGGATGCAATCGCAACCGATCGCACCAGTATGAATCCAGTGACGTGACGCCGATCTTGACGCCGAGGCGACATCAAGTCCTTCGACCCTCCACCTTCACCATCCATCACACCTCTTCCTCCTGTTGTTCCTCGCAGCTAGCAAGGGGCTCTGTCTTTAATGCGCGATTGAATTGAACTGTCACTGCTCCTGGGTGTGTGTGTGTGTGCAGGGGGGGCAAGTGATGTATTCATACCAGTCGCCAACCGCCATGGGATCACACTCATCGGGAGCAGTGATCAGTTCGGTTATGGTGTATAAATCCTTAAATTCGCCGTTTTTGTTTGTCGAAAAAAAAACACTTTTTTTTAAATAGAAAGCCCAACATTCACATATACAGAGTATTTTTCCCTCGCATTGTTACTCATTTTTCCCATCTTTTGAGCACACTTGCGTTTACCATGCCAGAAAAATTCTTCTGTTTTGTGACGCAGAGCTTTTCCGTGCGCCACCAATTGGACCGGACCGGAGCGCCAGAGAGTGACATCGATCAATCGGAGACGATCTGTGTATGTGTGTGTGTGTGGAAGCCTTTCTCTTTCGATCTGTGATGGCACGCCACCGATCTTATCTACCTGCCTACGCAAATAGCAGTAACGTTTGCAGGTGGCGGTGGGTGCACCTCATACATATGCAGCGATCGAACGAACGAACGAACGATCGATCGATCGATCGATGAGTGATGGTAATTGGTTTGGCCACTGTCACCAGTGCCAGTGTTTGCGTGCGATTTCTGCTGCTGCTGCTGTTGCTGTTGCTGTTGCTGATGATGATGATGATGACATGACCTTGGTGTGCTTCCCACGGCTGAAACTCATTCCCCAGGTCTGACCAAACCGATGTCGAGATCTCTCTTCCTCTCTCTTTCTCTCTCTTTTTTTTTTTCTCTCTCTCTCACTCTTTCTCTTTTTCTCACACATTTTTACTGGGGAGTCTCTACCGTAGAAGGTCCCTTTAGCCCTCCAATGAAAGAAATAATCTTCTACGTCACGTCAAGTAGTCCTCAAATCGCCGCCACCGAATGATAATGGTCTCTCTCTCTCTTTCTCTTTCTCTCTCTCTCTCTCTCTCTCTCTCTCTCTCTCTTCGTTTTCCACCCTGCGTTCCGAATATGCCATTTATGGCGACGTCTAATCAAGCTCGCCTGACGACACCAACGTCGATGATGATGATGATGATGATGACGCATCCCATATTTTTAGTTACGATTTACAGCAAGTCCAACCTCAAGTCCGTGTGTGTTTGTGTATATGTGTGTGCACACCGTAATCAAAGGACTTGCGTTTTTGAACAAATGCAAGACATTTTGGAGCAAGCTTGTGACAGGGCTTGCCACATCGACCATTATGGCGGTCACGAACCTGCTACTTATCCACATCACATACAGGAGCATACGGTGTGTACAGGGGATCTTCCACTTGTTCTCTCTCTCACTCTCTCGTTCATTTCAGTAGCCACCAACATTACATAAGATCGGTTTTACGGCTCGGTCCTAATTGATGGAAGCAGAACAATGCAGAGGGAGGGGGTGTGGGTGGGGGGAGTGGTAGTGCATTACTGTATACTGTCGATTCGAAGTACAAGTGCAACCAGCGAGAGGGTAGCCCCGATTGCGTCATGCCCATCGCCCCATCCTGAGGGGGATGGGGAGGGAGGGAGGGAGGAAGGGATGGCCGGAATCCGGGACAATCAACCTCTCTGAGTCTATGGATGTTGCAATCGCTTGCTTCGGTCACTGCGGATGCGAGAAGCCTTTCCTGTCCCTTCTCCTTCTCCTTCTTTCTGCCTCTCTCTCTCTCTCTCTCTCTCTCTCTCCCTCTCTCTTTCTATCGGTCTCTTTTTCTCTCCTTTCACAGATGGGCTATCACCGGGTCGGGAACTATCGACATCGAGTCGATAGCCAGCGTCCGAAAAACCGAACCCCCACCCCCTCCCCCTCTCGTTCACCAACACCCACAAAAACCCTCTGTCCGGCCCTGTTTGCGTTTACCCTCGTTTGGTTGCATGATTTTGGGGTATGGCAAAATGGCGAACCGAGGTGTGATGGTGTGTGAGGACCCAACGGACGGACGACGGGCACACAAAATGGCTGCCAAGGCTCCGGTCGTGTCAGGGCGGCGATGGCGTGAGATCAACCAACAAATCAACCCCCACGGGTTCCACACCGTCCCACAACCATACTTCCTTGCGCACACACACGCACACTCACACTTACACACGTGCAGTTGTAGGGCGCAAAACGGTTCTTCCCAACCCTGCACTAGCCCATATCACCACCGGGCACCAGCACCAGCACCGGTAACGAACAACCACCCCCTTTCATTCCCCCCCCCCCCCTCTTCCATCGTTTTTTCCGGGAACGAATTTCCCACGGCGCAGCGGCAAAAGTTCGGAGAAAAGTTTTCCGAAACAACCGACGACCTGGACCTGGAGGGGTGCGGCGGGGTGTGGTTTTTGTGGCCCGAGAGGCGACTGTGACTGGCGGCGCGCGAGGTGGTGGCGGGTCACCAAACGCAATCGCAGCCAGGCCAGCCATCCATCCACCCCAACCCCCCTCACCCCCTCCCCCAAATCCCCAACTCTACTTAGCTGCTACACCGCTTTGTTTATCGGGCACACCAAAATGCGCCTTAACTCGTGCGTACTCCTCTATATGTGTGTGTGTGGGAAAGAGAAGGAATGTTTCTTTCGCTCCCTCCTGTGTCGCCCCGTGCCCTAAGAGCGGGTTGGTCGCTAGGGAAGCCTTTGACCTGCGGCTCGCCGTTTGGCAGTAAATGAAGAAGGAACAATAACGAGTGGGAGTTACAGAGTGAGAGAGCGCGAGAACACAAGAGAGAGAGAGAGAGAGAGAGAGAGAGAGAGAGAGAGAGAGAGAGAGAGAGAAAGAGAGCGAGAGAAAGCAGTGGGGGAAGGATGCAAGGGTGGGATGGGGTTGAGCGATTGATGGGCGTAAAAAGAATGGCGAAAATGCTCGGAAAATGAAAAGCCGGGATCGAAGAGGCAAGGACCGTGGTGAGGGTGCTTTGCTCTAGGCAATCACCATCTCCCAGCGCCTCCTCCTCCCCCACTCACACCCTAATCATCCCTGCGCGTTACGCGATAAAAACGCATCCCAAAAACGCAGCGCATCCCCTCGCCGTTGTCATCGTCGTCGAGGGCCGAGCGAGTCTCATCAAGGATGGCTGGCTGGCCTGATCCTCCGTCTGTGTTATGCTGAGCGAAAGACGCGCGTGACAGCGAGAAAAAGAGACGCAAAGAAAGACCGAGAGCGAGAAAGAGCGAGGGAGAGAGAGAGAGAGAGAGAGAGAGAGAGAGAGAGAGAGAACAGATCGAACCACGGGAACGACGACGAACCGCATCCACGGTCCGCCATTCCGCCAGCGCCCGGTTCTTACAACATGGCTGAGGCTAAGGGATGAAAAGGAGGATAGAGGGGGTGGGGGGGGGGGAGGGTGCCCAACACACCAACACACCGTGCCACGCCGTGACGTGGCAGGACACATCACCGAATCGTGCCCGGTGCACCATAGACTCCGAGTCAGCCATCTTTTTCGGGTGAAAGAGCAGGAAGCGGAGCGGTGGCAGGGCGGGGAGGGGGAAAGGAGGGGGAGGGGGGGCCTTCGTATGCGCTTTTGCGCGTGTCCAACTTCGGAGTCTACTAGCCCAGGGCCGAAACCGACCGGTCAAAGCGAGCGAGCGAGTGAGCTGCTGCTGCTGCTACTGCATCGCGTGCATCCTTCGCCTCTCTGAGGGTGGCCACTAGCCACCACCCCCGCCCTGCTCGAGGGAGGGTTAGTACAGGGCAAGTCGGTTTTTCGGTTGGTGGGTGGGCGGCTCGGTAACGCAGGAATTAGAAGAGTGCCCTTCAACGCAACGGTTCTTGGCTTGGACTCGTCGAAGGATGGCGCGTGTGTGTGTGTGTGGGAGGGTGGTAGTACATTTCACGCAGCCCTGGCCCGTTGGTCATGTTTTCGGGATGACCGGGAAGAGAGTTATGAAGTAAAGATGGGAATGGGGGTGCGGGGAGGGGTGCTGTTTCTGTTTCGCCAGACGGATCAAGGATCATCCCACAGGTCAGCTACAAAGGGAACGCACCCCTCGTCGCACCCCTCCTCGCACCCCTCGCCGGCGTGCAGTTCCTTTTAAACGACCATTTGTCTCTCTCTCTCTCTCTCTCTTCCTCTCTCTTTCTCTCTCTCTCTCTCTCTCTCTCTCTCTCTCTCACACACACACACACACACACACTCGTATACACAGAAACACGCAACGTAGCAGAAGGAGGCGGTTGACTCGCGTAATTCAAAATCGGGGGATGGGATGGGGGTTACTCCCCCCCCCCCTCATTCGCTTACTGCAACACTTACTGCATACACACACACACACATACACACGCGCTGTCGCCTTATCTGTTCGGAACATGTTCACAGCCCGTGCACCCCTCTCCTCCAATATTTTCTTCCCCCTCCATTCCTATAGTGTAGCACCCCCGCACCTTGAGTGTGACGAGGACCTTCCCCCTCCCCTCGGAAAATCGGCATCGGCGAAACGAGAATGACTTCAGAGCCTTTGCTGGCGGGAGCCTATCAGGGTGGTCCTGTTTCCCAACCCCTAACAGTACATCCCCTCTCCCCAGCAACCCTTGCCCTCTTGCCAGGCCAGTGAGGGAGCTGCTGTTGGCTGCCCCCGTCTCAAGGCCTACGAAGCTTCGCTCCAAAAAAGTTCTGCTACCGTTTCCCGGAGAGTAAACCCATCCCCACCCCCACCCCCTCCCCCACACACAACCACACGCACGCGTGCGTACCCACCCAACGATGGACGCTGACACCACCAGCACCAACCCGGACCAACGGTGCATCCGACCCGATTTGATGCAACCCTTGCACACCCCCTCCCCGCAGCGCTGTACCACCCCTAGCAGGTGTGTGTGTGTGTGCGCGCCCGCGCACAATGCGGCCGGAAGACATGTTTTTCGTGGGCGACAAAACAAAAACAACGAACAAAAAAAAAACAGGGTTTTCGGGCCGGAAAAACTCGGGGGCGCAAAAAGAATCATCCCCCCCCCCCCCCCATAACCGACCTCTCACACCAGCACCAGCACCCCTTTGCATTTGCAGGAGCTTCAACTGCAACTTGCCATCGTGTTTTCCACTGGCGGGGGTGGAAGGTATAAGGAATCGCCGAAAACACGCATCTGAAGATACCTTCGCCTGTCTGCCTACCTTCTTCAACCCCATCCCCCCCCCGAGGGGTGCACACAGCGTCGACCAATGAGGTTGCAGGAGGTGTGGCATCGATCGGTCCGGCAGCACCCGGCTGCTGCTGCTGCTGTTGCACCACCAGCAATGCATACACACACGACTGCTGCTGCACTTCACACTCGTCTCATCTCGCTCACGCACCAGCGCTCGGCTATCTAGTGCTGGCGTGTAGAGTGCACCTGCTGCTGCTGCTGCTGCACGCGCTGCACGCGCTGCATCCACTAGTGCACTCGCTCTTGCACTCGCTGCTTGCACTCCCGGCGGCAGGCCCGGCCGGGACTCTCACCGGCCGGGACTGCGAGCGCAGCACTCACGCACGTTGCAACACTCAGTGCAGCGCCCGAAGTGCGCCCTCGTCGCCGCACGATGACGCGCGCGTCAACTTCCCCTACAACGTCGCCCTTTCTCGCTCTCTCTCTCTCTATTTCGCCCTTTCTCTTTCTTTCTCTTTCTCTCTCTCTCTCTCTCTCTCTCTCTCTCGCTCTCTCTGTCTTTATTGTTGCCAGCGTTGTTGTCTCGGTCGGCGCATTCGTACGCGTCCTGCAGCACAGCAAGGGTGCGGGGGGGTTGATGGGGTTGTGCCGATATAGCGCCTACCATTACGCCACCACCGCCAGAGCTTTTCCCTCGCCACAGAACATCCTGCTTCCGCAGCTGGCCACCGAACGGACGGGAGTCCTTTGTCGATCCCTCACTAATCAGTGCTCCCTTCTGCTCATCCCCCGTTTGATGGTCTTTTGGGCCATCCACAGAGAGCCCGCCTATTGCGTGGCCGGCCGGCCGGTTGGTCCCCGGGATCCTGGATCCTTCGAAGAGCCGGAGTGACGCGCCGGAGGAAGGGTACAATCCAATCAATGTGCCCCCTCGTGCTCCACGGCGAGATGCGCGGCCCTGGGCGAATGGGGTGTCGTTTAGTCGGCTGTCGTCGTCGTCGTCGTCGTCCTCGCTCACAACGCCTCGACTCGCCTCGCATTGGTGGCTTTGTTGTTGTTGTTGTTGTGTGCATTCTACATTCTTTTTTTGGGTGGGAAAATTTGGAAAAACACTTACACACACACAACAAGGGAGAGCGAGAGAGTGAGAAAGGGTGGTGGGTAAAAGGGAGGGTTTGGAATGTTGTAGGGGCCAACCAGACCAGAGGCGACCCGGCCCGGTCGATCGATCGATCGCTCAGCCCTTCGGAGCTTGTGAGGTAAAAGCTCAAAGGGGAATGATGATGATGAAGGATGAAGGGAGGGGGTGCACGTTAGAGGGTGCAACTGCACACACGCTTTTCACACGCAAAAGGGCACCACCACCACACTTGAAAGGTGTGTGGGGGTGCTTTGTTCCAGCGCAACTATCCACCCTATTCGGGGGGTGGTTTTGCATCCCCCCCCCCTTGCAAACGTCATGCATGCAGCCCGGAGCCGAGCCGAGGAGGCAAATTGCATATGCGCACGCCATTGTGTGTGTGTGTGTGTGACGGATGACCGTGCGTGCGTTCGGCCTTCTGTTTCCTCCCCCTAAGGCACTACGCTGACGCATGCGACACATACCCGTAGGGGCCTTCCCCCTTTCCGAATGCTGCAGCAGTAGCAGCAGCAGCTAGAGCACATTGGCCTATCTCGGCGCCCCCTACGATAGGCGTGTGCAAGCGTGCGTACGTACGTGCGTGTATGCATTCGTCGATTGTCCTATCCGCATCCGCGCTCATCAGGGGTTAAGGGTTGCGACTGCACGTTGCAACCAGGGGGTGCAAGTGATGACGCTGATGACAACCGGGACCGGGAGAATGGCGACCAGGCCACCATTTTGTTTTGCCCTTTTTTTTCTCCTGTGGACGATTCACGCACACACAAAGGGGGAGAACAAACTCTTTATCTTCTACCCCCGCGCCACCCCCGTAGGACTAGTAGGACGAGGTGCGTACCCGGTCGACGGTTGGCCGAGCGCCCCGGCCCCGGAATGCGTCTTTAAAAGACGCGAAAAGCGGCGACGGCGGCGACGACGGCGAAACGGAAAATTTCAATGTCAACGATGGCGGCGAGCGGAGTGAGCGGCGGAAAAACTTTCCTCCTTCACTGTTCAGGTGGTGGTGGTTGACGGGAAAGTTTCTGCTCCACTTCCGAGAGTCACACACTCTCTCTCTCTCTCTCTCTTTCTCTCTCTCTCTCTTTCACCCTTTCTATCTGCTTAAAACCGTACTAGGACCTAGTGCTGCTGCTGCTGCTGCTACTACTAGCGGAAGTCAAAGTTTTCATGCAGCAGCAGCAGCAGCAGCAACAACAATCCTGACCGCCACCACGTTCCTCTAAATCTTGTTCTCCTCCCGTTCCGGTGTTGTGTTGACTTCCTGCCTTTGGCCTCCCTGTCTGCCTGCGTCAAGGAAAGCAATCAGACTCCTGGGGGGTGCCAGAGGGGGAGGGGGTGCAAGTTTGGGCATATCGATCTGCCTCGCTGGTGAAACCTTCCCCGAAAACGTCATCCACAGACGGCTCAAGGCTCGCTCGCGTGTGTGTGTGTGCGCGTCAGCCAAAGGTCCAACAAGAAAGAAAGAGAGAGAGAGAGAGAGAGAGAGAGAGAGAGAGAGAGAGAGAAAGAGAGAGCAAGACAGTGGTTAAGATGCGTTTCAACTCTCGACCTCCCTCCGGGGGGAGGGAGAACTTAGGCAACCCCCTTTTGCGACCTACCCCCCTCCCCCCCTCCCCCCTCCCCACAACTTGGACCATTCATTAAGGACGCCATTGGATGGGATGCAATGCAATGGGGGTGAGGGGTAGTCGCATTCGCAGAAAATCCACTATCAGGGTTCGCGGATCCAACTGTATTTGCTAATGACCACACAGTAGCAGAGCAGAGAAATTAAGTGGTACCTCCTGCTACTGCTGCTACTGCTGCTACTGCTGCTGAGGTCTGGAAGACGAGGGGATCTGGAGTGTTATGATTTCAGGGTTTCCACGAAAACATTGCAACACGGCGTACACACACACACACAGAGACCGGGGTGCTGGTGGTCCGTTTCGCAAGCGATTCGAGTACAAGTGAGTTGTAGCCCACGATGACGATACATCTATCCCTCCCCTTTCACAGTACCCACAGGGGGTTCCAATTATTGTCACCCAGCAGGCAGCAGCCTCAATCTCCAGCTTCTGCTCAATATTTTGCGGCTGGAAGCTGGACTGCCACACACACACACACACACACAGTCTGACGACTCTGAGGACCACCACCGATGACCTACCAGAGACGACAGACAGCGAGGGAGAGAGATAAAGAGAGAGAGAGAGCCAGAATCAGAGACAGTTCGTGAGGTGATGGCAGTGGCTAGATATGCAAATGTGTGCGCGCGCGGAACAGTCAGCCAGCCAGCCAGCCAGCCAGCCAGTCAATCCGCGCCACTAGCCTTTCGCTACCGCGTGCGTGACTGGCGGAAGTGACCGGCTGCCGCTTTTGCGCCGATTTTGCGACTTCGACTTCGAACAGGGGACATGCGTTTCCCGCGATGCCGTCCATCTCCGTCTCCGGCTCTCGGGGAATTCACTTCCCGGAATCTCCGAACTGGACTGGTAGCAGCGCTCTGCTACCTCTGCGTGGGTGTGTGTGTGTGCGCGCATCTCGATTTTCTCGTTCGCTTCATCTCAATTATTTTTGCGTCATTATGTCTAACACGCCGAGAGTGAGCTTCATTCAGCAGCAGCAGCAGCAGCAGCAGCAGCAGCAGCAGAAGGGTGTGCAGCGAGCGTCCGCTGACTCCCTTCGTCCTCCTTGTGTGTGTGTGTGTGTGTGCGCTCGCAAGATGATCAAATTTGGATTTCCTGCTCCTGGACGGTGGAATTCACGCTCCGCTCGCGACCCGCGCGACCAACGATCGGCTGTTTTTTTTGTATTTGTCTTTTTTTTGTTGTTGCTGTTTTTGCAACAAACCGTCACCCCCGACCACGCGTCTCCCCCACCCCCCTCATCATGCGCTTGCTACACTGTAGCAACTACACCATCACTCAGTTGGGTGGGTTGGACTCGAAAGAAGACTCTGGATTCTGGGATTTTTCGTCAATCAGGAGAAGAGAATCCGGTCGTTCAGGTTCAGGTTCAGCTATCCGTGGCGTGATGGCCTCAAAAAGGATGAAGTAGCGAGCTGCCACGTCTACAGAGCCAGTCTACATATCACCTGAACGTCCTGCATGCAGCCCGTGATCCCGTGAGAGTGAGTCACGAGACGGACTAATGGACGGTTCCGAAAATTAAAAAGTAGAGAAAAGGTCCCGGGGCTATTACCCAGGGGGAAGTGCGGGAAAGGGGGTGTTCACACACTCTTGCAACCCTCCGGCGCCTCGGCGCCATTGACAGAATGATGAACTGGGCCTCTTCATCCACAAAGTGGCCTAGTGGATTCCTAGGGCCACGGGATGACCAGAATCGTCCATCCATTCAGTCATTCAGGCTGCATGGTGGCGTGGCATGTTTCGCGCGGTCACACACACACACATATATGCCTTTTGTGAATCCGTGTGTGATCTTACGGCCCCGCGACGAAAAACCCCGACTGAAACCTGTGTACCTGAGCGCTGTACACCAGATCCAGACCAACTACAGTTACTTATTATCGCTTTAGTAGCGCTCTGGCGCTGCTCCAGTGTCTAGTTGGAGTGGGGCCTCCAGGTACCCCATTAGGGATGTTGGTATGATCCGACACCGACCGACCGACCGACCGGCCAGTGCCCGGTTCGGTTGTCACTGTCTCTCTCTCTGCCTGTTAGGAGTAACATCCGGAGACCGGACCGGGGAGCTTTTCTGAATGACTGATGCGAGGTAGCCATGAGTTTTTTTTGTTTTGTAGACTCCAGGACCAGGACCAGGACCAGGACCGGCCACTGCCATGACGACTCGGAAGCTATGGACCGAACCAGACCGGACGATAGACTTAGTAGGGTGTCCGATTCATTCGGCATTCGACCGTAGGTGTGTGTGTGTGTGTGTGTGTGTTTTGTTGAGGTTGGGGGAAAGGGGAAAAAGATAAGAGAGGCGGTGCGTGCTAGTGGACGGATGCTCCATGGATCCATTCGTCCGTCCGGCTGCCTTTTTCTGGCCGTGTTTTTGCATTCGTTTCGTTACCTTACGTGAAGGGAGAAAGGGAAGGGAAGGGAAGGGAAGGGTGTAGTCTGCAGGACCCTAATCGCCCGGTCTGGCCTAGCTGGCCCTAGCCGATATGCTAACAAGAACCTCCCTTTTAGAACCTATCCCCCTCCCCGCCCCCACATTCACGAGTTTCGGAGAGTCAAGTCGCCAAGCGAGTGGGGGTTGGTCAGGGGGAGCAGACACACAGGACCACAGGACTCGTGTCTCGTGTGTAAGTGTGTGTGTCTGTGTGTGTTGGGTGTTGCAGACATCATCGTTGACAGCCGACACACACACACACACGCGCGCGCGCGATGGCTGCCGCTTTTGGAAACATATTTTCACCCCCACAACCCCCTCCCCAAAAAAACCCTCCAGTAAAAATCCAGCTATGGTCGGTCCTCGGTTCGGTCGCACAGTGCGAGAGTTGCGCACAATGGTGGTGGGGGTCCTTTTTTTGGGGGGTAGAGGTGGAAGATGCGGGCTGAAGGGGATGAACAAAAGGGAGGAAAGGGAGCGGTGGCCACCTTTTCATTTCACGCTAGGGCTGCTCCGTCCATACGTTCCGGCAGCTTCCGGAAAGTAGTAGTAGTAGTAGTAGTAGTAGTAGTAGCTCCACAGCCCCATGTACTTTTTGTTTTTTAGGCGAGTGTTTATGGCGGGGGGTAGGAGAAGAGGGCGGTCTTTTGAGGGGCGCGGATGTCCAGTCTCGCAGGACGCACCAGACTGACCAGACTGACCAGACAGACCAGACAGACAGACACACCAAACAGAACAGCCCTTCTGAGGGTTTTCCTGGGGTTTCGTTCGGGATTCCTCGGGGGGAGGGGGTGGATGGTGGGTGGCGTATGAGGCGGCAGGGTCAGGAACACAGGGCAGGGCAGGCCAGGCCAGGCCAGGGCACTAATCACGTTCACAAGCAGCGTAGTCGGCCTGGTTAGGAGTGGATATAAGATGCTGCACCCTTGCGCTGCGCTGTTTACGATTGAACCTAAGGGTGCAACGGTGTGTGTGGGTGTGTGTGTGTGTGTCACCGTGCTCAAGGTGCTGCATTTTTTATGATGATCCGAAGGGTATGAGAGGAGATGAACCGACAGGAACGACTCTCATTTCGGGAGGTTTTTTATCCGTCCGTCCTTCCTCCCCCCGGGGGATGGTTCCAACCAGGATCCATAATGGAACAGGCAACTACATCCCCCTCACCCCGCCATCCATTACACCCTTTCTCGCTCTCTCTCTCTCTCTCACTGTGCTCTCGGAGAACGAAACGGAGTGGTGGTCCGGTTTTTTCGGTGCAAACAATGGAGCTGTCAATGGAATTGGGATTTTGGGGGGCCCCCGAAAACAGGCGGACAACCGCGAACTGGCACCTGGCCTGGCCACCCCGTGGCACATCGTCAGCGTCACATCTGGGTGCAGCCGACCAACCGACCAACCGATGAGGAACGATGACGCTTCCTGAACCGCTCGGTGTAATTACGTTGCACCGTCGTCGAAGGCACAGGCCCGGGGCGCAGGCAGCGGCAGCGGCAGGGACCGTCCACCAAGAGCGCGACGCGCGAAGCGCAAGATAAGGGAAAAGCGGAATCCCGAAAATAAAAAAATGAAAAGGAAACCCGCGAGTGTCTCGGGCGGACGAAGGACCGAAAAGTAAGACGATCCGATCCTCCGGTCCTCCGGTCCTCTTCGCCGGACCCCCTCTTCGTTTGCGCGCGTCTCGCGCGCGCGGAAGAAACACACAAATAAAAAGCGCAACAACGAGAGAGAGAACGAAGAGCAAGACGCAGCAGCAGCAGCAGCAGCAGCAAGATGATGATGATGATGATGCCAAGACGCTGATGGCGAATCCCAGCGATGGATGGAGGGGGAGAGGAAGGAAAGAAGGAAGGAAGGTTCTGCTGCACGACCGACACCGCCGCCGTCGACACAGACCATGGGTACGGGGTTGGAGAATTTTATAGCTAGAGAGTGGGTGGGCGGAGGGGTGCACGGGTGCGCGCGCGCTCTGAAGATGCAGCCCAGCGGCGGTTTCGGGGCCGAGACGCTGAAGCACTCAAGCTGCTGGTGCTGCTGCTGCTTCGAGATGCCGAAAGCATAATAAATTTTGTATTGAGCTAGGTTAGGGTGCACCCCATCGCTCCCCGGTTGCTTTTATTTTGTTTTTCGGCTCCACGTGTAACGGCCTCTGTGTGTGTGTGTGTGTGTGTGTGTGTGTGTGTGTTACGATGGAAGATTCTCGAAGCAGCAGCAGCAGCAGCAGCAACCCTTGGGGTTGCATGCTTTTACGACATTGCCACAGCGCGCACCACGGTTTGTCGTCCGTATAGTTCTAGGTAATATGGTGTACGGGATGGGACGGAGGGGCTGATGGAGTTGCGGGGGGGTGGGGTGGTACTGGTGTTCCTATGCGATGGCGCGATGCTGCTGCTGCTGCTGCTGCTACACTACCGCCACCGGCGACGTAAGGCGACGAGCGCATCCCCTAAACCCCAGTTCTCCAACCCCCAAACCCCATCCCTTACATTTGCGCTCGTTTCGCGCTGTTGGTTCGGGGCGCCCCCTGGTGGCGACGTACGGCGGCGACGACGACGACGACGGTCATGTTTCGTCATTCTTTACGACCAAACTCACCCCCTCCCCCTCCCTCCTAACCCTCCTAACGCGCGTGATCGTTACCTTTTTCCTTTAGCTCCGAGCATCGCACTGCCTTTGGGCCACAGAAGCCAGTCCGGCTCCGGCTCCGGTTCTGGCTCCGGTTTCGCAGGTCACCGGGCACGTACGGCTCTTGGACCCCTTCCTAGGACACCACCCTCGCTTGACACACACACCCCTCTGTTCCAGCACCACAAACATCCTTCCATTCTTTGTGGTGTGGTAGTTCGGGAAGTTTTCTACCAAAACCGGTCATCAAATTTTATTTCGCCAACGAAACCAGCGGACACTGGGCAAGCGGGGTTAGGGGGGGCGGATGTAAACTCTGGATAGCGCCGCTTGGTAGTCCCTGGTGATCCCTTTAATTTTCAATGAAAATAAAAAACCGGAATAGATTGGCCCCAAAAAGCCAAGGTGCAGTGTAAACACCGAAGAAGGGCCTGCTGCTACTACTACTTCTGTGTCAGGCTCTTTGGCCATTTCTTCCGGGGGGAAAATGGCTCCCGGCATGGCCTCCGTGTGTTTCCGCATCACGATACCAGGGAGTAGCGTTCGGTGAGGGGGCGGAGGAACGCCAGAAACAAACAAACGGTGAAAGGGAGGGGGGGTGGATGGTGAACTGCAACTGCAAAGTCAAACGAGGTGGGCCATAAAATGGCCGAGATGGCGCGAGTGTCTAGGATGGTCTAGGAGTCGCGATCCGCGTCACGCTTGGACGCAAATGCGTTGATGTGGCACTAAGTGTTTCCTTCCACCGGTCGTGAGGTCGTGTGTGTGTGTGTGTGTTTTATGGCTGCGTTGAGGAGCCCAGTTGATACTGACATTAGATGCTAAAGGGGGCGTCAATCCCGGAGTCCTTAGTACCGATTTGACCGTCAGGGATATAACCAGGCGTATAACGTTAAATCTGCTGTTTTTTTGTCGCAAAAAAACACTTTTTTTTTAATAGAAAACCATAAGTTAATTTATTCAAAGTGTTTCCCTCGCTAGCTACACATTTTCCCCCATCTTTTGGGCACTTTGTGTATACCATGCCAAAACAATTCTTCGTTTTGTGACGCAAACCACTCCGGCAAGCCATTTTCCGGCATTTTCATTCGAATCGAAGTGCTTCTCGGCAACCGGCGCGTGATCCATCGACGAAAACAGGTGATAGTCTCAAGGAGTCAGGCCTGAAGAACTGGCGGGGTGAGGTAGAACCTCCCCCTTGAGTGTATCAAAGAAATTTTGGACCATTTTTGACGAATGCAATGGTGCGTTGTCTTGGAAAATTACCAGATTCTCATGTCTTTGTTCATAACTCGGCCTTTTTTAATGCATAGCACGGTGCAATTGCTGTAAATGCTAACGAAGCTCATGAACAGCTTCTTCAGCTTCCCATTTTCCAATTTTTTTACCATTCCCATGGCCGGTAAACGTTTACGAAACGACTGGTTTAGTAACTCGTAACTGCTGGGCAAGTATTTTCCGCGATAGGGCATCATCCTTCTCCAAAAGAACCGACAAATGTTGGTCCTCAATTTTTCTGAGTCGATTTTCATGAGTCGATTCTTGTCGCTCAAGTCAAAGAGGACATTTTTGATCCGATGAAAATATGCTCTGCAAGTAATTTCCGATAGTACACTGTCACTGTAGCCCTCTGCAAACATTTTATGAGATTCGGCAGCCGATTTATTCAAATTAAAGCAAAAAAAAAAGCTTGAGTCTCCCGCATATGCTCTTTTTCTAGCGAAATACTTGACATCATTATGCAAGGAAAAATGTATGTTTTTTATGATGTGTGTAAACAGGTGTCGAACCCCATGCAGTCGAACAGTATGACTAGTCGATGAAAGCTAAATTGAGCTTGATACGCCCCTCTATAAACAAACAGCGAATGCATGACCTGTCTGTGCATGGCCACGATAGCAAGATTTCATTGTAAAGCAACAGTTGTCGTTTGGCTGCCATTTGGAAATTGTTCGAAACTGCACATGCACCGCATACACGATATCAAACTTGTTTCATATGACCGCAGATAAGATGATGACCGATTATTAAGAAAATGTATCCTTCATCTTAACCACGGGCTGTGGGCACTCTTGGGTGATAGCAAACTTTACAACAACCCCGCACGATGACAGTGCTGCGTTGCTGATCGCCTTGCCGTTATCGCCGAGCTGGCGCTTCTCTGTTGGATCCGAACCCGCTCCGAAATCGGGGAAAGGTTGAGTTCTAAAGCAATTCAATCAATGAGCGTCGCGACAGAGGTGTCAATCTGTCAACAGTGGCCTGTGAAGTGGTTGTTTTCGGGGCTAATCCCAAAAAATGGCGTGAATGGCCCGCCAAATTCCGATTCAGCATTAACAGCAACAAAACCAACAAACATCTGAACCATCGGACCCCCGCAAGCCAGGATCTTTCGGTTGCTGGGCAAGGCTGGTACCCCCTACCCCTTCCCACCACACCCTCTCTTTCTCTTCGATCCGAGCCGAATGAAGCCGTCAGCCGCGCGGCTTAGTTTGAGATTCCGCGGGGGGTGGGGGGCATAAAAGGGCGCCCGCGAAGGGCGCTGCGAACGAACGGTGATGGTCCGGGTTCAGTTCCGGGCAGCCGGGACCTTCCGCGAGGGGTGGCGAGGGTTGGCAAGGGGTTGAAACAAACAAAGCCGTGGAAGGAGGAACAAGGGCCACCGACGGCCCTTGGCTTGTTGGCTTGGGTTCTGCGCCTTCGATGCCGTCGTCGCCATCATCGTCGTCGTCGTCGTCGTCGTGGCTTCCACACCGTCGCGTCGATACCTGGTACAACTCCCCTCCACCCTTCCATCCCCCCCCAAAACCCTCCCCCACCATACAACAATCTCCTTCGACTTCGTGTCGTGGGTGTGTGTGTGTGTGTATGCAAGTCGTTGTGCACAAAATCCCCCCACCCCGCTCCCCGCTCCCCCTCCCCTCAGTTTCGTCATATTCCGCGGTGCTCTAGAGCCCTGAGAGCCCTGAGAGCGGGTAGCGAGAGGGTGGTGAGGGCGAGGCCGCAGCAGCCCCCGGGAAGCGGGGGAGCGAATGTAGAGGTGAACGGGCGTTCCGTTTTTCTCACGCTTTTCTTCCCGCAGTTCGAGTAGTCGTGGCCCGCGCGGCAGGCACACAAGGCGCTTATCAGCGGTCGACGATCGAGAACGGCGAAAACGCGCGCGCGCCCTCGCTCGCGCTTGCGGTCGCGCGCACGCGGACATGCCCGCGAGCGTCGTGATCCGTCGCGCCGACGTCGCAGATCCCAGCATTCCACGGAATTGCAGCCCTTCCCCACCCCACCTCGCTCGCACTCGATCGTTTCCCGGTTGGTTCGCTCTTATCTTTTTCTCGCTCGCTCTCGTGCTCTCTCTCTTTCTCTCTCTTTCTTTCTCTTTCTCTCTGTGTCTCTTTCTATTCCACCCTCGCTCGCGTCTCGCGGCTGCCGGGGTGTGTGTGTGCGTTGTTGGGATTAGGGATGTGAGGGGTTGTAAGGGGTTGAGGCAGCTCGCCGCGCTCGCCATAGTGCAACCCCTGCAGCCCAGCAGCAACAGCCCACCCAATAGAGCACGCACACAGCCTCCCCCTCCCCCACACCCTCCTTCCCAATTCGATCCATCAGCACCCCCGCCCCCTGCCCTTCCCTTCCCTGGGATAGGCCTACCGCGGGCTGGTGGACGCCATCGCTTGGCCGGTCGGTCGGTCGCTCGGTCTTATCGTGCGGTTCTTTCTCTCTCTCTCTCTCTCTCTCTCTCTCTCTCTCTCTCGCGTTCCCGCCGGCACTTTCTAGGAAAACGAACGAACCCCACGAAGCGGGGAGGGGAGGCCGCACGCCGGCGCTATATGTGTGTGCCCGGTGCTGCTGCTGCTGCTGCTGCTTCCCATAAAGTGCACTTTTTTATTATTATATCTCGTCTTGTTAATCATGTCTCACGCAGAATAATCGTGCGCAAACTAATGTTTTTTGTCGTGCAGCGCGTGCAGCGATGCAGTTTGTGCCCAGTGCACAGTGCGGACAAGGGACGACGGGGTTGGGGGTGCGTGTAACCGGGAGGGAAAGAGAGCAACAGAGGGAGCAGCAGCAGCAGCAGCAGGAATGAGACGGATCCGGTCGCCCACCAGGCCAGGCCAGGCCAGGCCGTGCAAGGAGCTCCACTCTCTACGTTGTCCTTTGCCTGTCACACGCGTGGTTTGTTTTGTTTGACGCAATAAAAACAACAAGACCAACAACAACAACAACAACAACAACACCAACGGCGATGACCCTGGAAAAGCCCTTTATCGGGGGCCATTTTCCTTTCCTTTGGCCTAAACCCGATATTCCGATGACCCCAATCTCGGAGCCCACCATAAACACCCAGGTGTCAGGCCCTGAATCTGATCTGAAGGGCTCGGGAATTGGGGTCCGGGCGTGGCCCCCAAAAGGTCCACGGAAGGTCGGCACGGGCCCTAATGAGGTCCTCTCCTCATACGGATCGGAGCTTTTATGGCATGCGCTTCACACGCCTTGCCCCGCGACTGATGCTCCCTGGCTGAATGAATGTCCAAGGATACCATAAAGCTGTTGCTGCGTTACTGCTGCTGCGGTCTTTTGTCTTGTGGATTGCCTCGGAAGTTAGCCTCGGTGAACTCTCTCTCTCTCTCTCTCTCTCTCTCTCTCTCTCTCTCTCTCTCTCTCTCTCTCTCTCTCTCTCTTCCTCTCTCTCCCTCTCTCTCTCGCTCGGGTGTTTTTTTTTATGGCGCGTGGTTTATCGGGGCCACTGTGGCACGACCCCCAGGATAAGGGTGGCAGACCGCCGCCGCCGCCTACCCCACACCGACTGCACCACGTACCACACCCGGGAACGTCACTGTCGAATGTTCGCGTATTTCGCACTCGATTTCGCACGTCTAGCGCTAGCGATACGGGGGGAGAGGGGAGGGGGCGGGGGAGGAGGCTAATCTTAAAAGGTAAGGCGGGTGGAGGTGGATCCACCCTTCCTGGGCCCTTCCTGGGTACTGCGCCTTTGGCTCCGAACAATCCGTAACGTCAATCCGTGCTCTAGCTCGCGTTCACTCCGAGATGTGCGTGTGTGTGTGTGTGTGTGTGTGCACTAATTCGCGGACAGCGACAGGGTGCACTGTAACGGTGCATCAGTGGTGCACCCATCGGACATCGGGGGTGCGATGCGATAGACATTCGGTACGCGCCCGATCTCGCACCGGTAATGCACTTCATACAGGGAGGGGGGGCGCTAGAGGTAATGTGGGTTGAAGGGGATGGTCTTGACAAGCGCTTCGGGTAAACGTTATGGTGAGGGGTGAGAAACAACGAAGCACGACTGGAAAATTAGATCTCCTTGATTCGATAATGACTGGTCGGGGGGTGGTGGTGGAGAGGAGGAGAGGGAGCGGAGGCGCCCGCTAGACGCTAGATCCTAGCATCCCCTCGAGGGTGTTGAACAGATGAAGGGATTAAGAGGGATGGGGGTGGTCAGGGATGCTGGTACGCAAACGTGAAAATAAGCGCGCGCGCGAGCATTGCGAGCAGCTGGTAAAAGAACAAGGAGTATGCGAGAGAGAGAGAGAGAGAGAGAGAGAGAGAGAGAGAGAAGAGAGAAACGAAACCGCGAGATCGAAGCTCGGGATACATCAGCTGGCTTCCCTTAGCAATAGGGGGTTGGGGGATGAAGCATTGGGGATGAAGGGTGCTGTGTGTACGCTGCTCAGCTGCTGCTGCTGCTGCTGATGATGATGATGCTGGTGCTGGTGCTGGTGCACTGTGTGGAGTGTGGAAACCGGAACGGAGCGATTTGGATGCGAGACGCGAAGACCCCCGTAGCCCATCATCCACCCCCGCGAAGAGGCAGGAAGGGCAGGGTTTGGAAGTAGCGGGAAAGGTTGTGAAATGTAGCGCGGAAGGGAGACCGGGTGGGGAGGGGGGGGGGGGTAAATTGGCAAGCGCAACGCCAAATTAACCCTCGGCGAACCATCGTTTGCATCCTGCGTGGCTTGTCAACCCCCTCCCTCAGTGCATCCTCCTCTCATGGGACGGGGATGGTGGTGGAGGGGGGGGGGATGATGCTCGCTCGCACGGTCGCATCCCCCCCCCCCTTTGACTCGCGCAGGTAACATAATCGCTCGGCCACGCTTGACAGCCCCAGCAACCCCTGTGTTCGGCTCAGGGGGTTGCCAGCTATTTGGTCGCTGGGGAAATGGGGGGGTTGTTGTAGGAGTTGTAGGAGAGCTAGCCAGCCAGGCGATGCGAGACCTCGAATGCCGTCAATCGTGCGCGCAGCGCGAGATTACCTACCACCCCCCTCCCCTGCCCTCATCGTCTTCTTCTCATGCTCTAATCTAATCCTGGTCCAGCTCCAGGCATGCTGTGTGTGTGTGTGTGCGCTTGGAACTCCCCAGGAACACAGTTTGCTACAGTTTCTCCCACCCGCTGGTGAGTACGTGTGTGTGTGTGTGTGTGTGTGTGTGTGTGTGTGGTTGTGTTTGACGCTGACCTAACGCTCACCCCTCCACTGGAGGATGCCACCCCCTACACACGCTACCCTTACCTCATCACCAGCAGCCAATACCCGGCCCCAGATTGCGGCCTTTTGGGGGGTTTTGGGTCCCACCTCCACCTCCAGGTTTGATCGATCCCGCACCCTCCCCCTCACCCAGAGCGAGAAGAAGGTCCTACGATCGCTACGAACACGTCTCGTCTATCCCAACAACTCCACTCCGATTAGCCGATCACCTGATCTGTCAGGTGGCCCGGAGGGGGTCGCTGCTCGGGAAATCGAAATTGGATAATGGCGCTTTGGGTGGCTTACCCCCGCCCATCGGGGAAGGGAAGGGAAGGGTGCTCGATCGCTGGTTCTGGAGCGATCGCGACTGGAAACTAGCGACGCGCTTTTCACATAGACGTGTGAACGAACGATCTGCTCAAGAAGGAAGGAAGGAAGAAAGGAAGAAAAAAGGGGGGGGGGGGGCAGTTAATTCGTCACGGTGGCGCATGACCTGGGCTTTAACCTGGCCGCAACGTCACTCCTGCAGGCGCGCGTGTGTCGGTGTGTGTGTGTGTGTGTGTGTGTGTGTGTCTACGCTTCTGATGAGGCCAGAGCTGCCAGAGGCCAGAAGCCAGAGGTCCCGTGGCGTCTAGGTCCAGGCCAGTCCAGAGTCGAGTCCGGATTGGAAGTGCGAACCCCCTCTCCCTTTCCCCCCCGCCAATATTCTCCTAGAGCAGCACTCCCTCTCCCTCAGCACAAGTGTTGAAGATAACAAGGGGTAGCTTTCGTACATCCCCTTTGCACTTCATCCCCTTGTTGCGGGGTGTGCGAGCAAGTGAGCAATCGAGTGACCAAACACACGCTTCCCTGCCTCTCTCTCTCTTTCTCTCTCTCTCTCTCTCTCTCTCTCTCTCTCTCTTTCCCTCTCTCATTCTCCCATTGTCACAAATGCACAACACACACACACACATGCATAAGAGAATAGTGTCGAGCAAGTAGGGACGCAGGTTGACGGTGGTGGTGGTTGGAGCGCCAGTATTTATAGCCTATTGAAATCCAATTTTAATTTATGGCTCCGGTAGAAGAATAGTCACCGTCCTCGAGTGCATGCCCCCCCCTCCCTTCCTCGTGTACGTGTTCCCAACCTCCACCCCATCCCTTGCTCCCTTACCGCCACCTACTCTCCCCCGCGGAACAGCGGGATGAGGGTGAGATGGTGCGCACCCGGGACAACACGCATATGAATAATTAATTAACTCACGATTGCGCCGTGGCAGGGATCGCTGGACCAGATCGCTGAGATTAGAGCCCTCGAGAGCCTTTGACGGCTTGTCGCGGTGGTTGTTGTTGTTGTTGTTGTTGTTACTGGCTACGGGGTTGGGGGGGATGACGAGGACGAGCACAACTTTTCGGGTGCCGCCCGCGAATCCCCGAGGGGCCCGCAAATCTTTATCCCTCTCTCCTCCTCCTCCTCCTCCTCCTCCTCTGGAACCCCCTCATGCCTTTGTCGTCGTCGTGGCACGACCAACGGTTCCAAAAGCGCACCCGCGCGCGATAATGCGAATGATAATCCTGATCGCGCGCATCGGCGGCGATGGCTACCACCCACCCCTTCCTCTCTTTCACCCCACTTCCGGAGGTTATCTCGGTCGGTCGATCGTGATCCTCGTCCCCCCCCCCCCCCCCTCGCGTCGTCGTGGTGGCGGTCTGAAGCGCCGCCAGCGACATTGCGATCTCGCGGATATCAGCGAACCCGGGGAGTGGAGGGAGGGAGGGAGACCCGGGAGCCTCCATAAGCTTCTCTGGGATTAATAGCCCCCACACCCGTCACCCCTTTCCTCAACAGGTCAGGGGTGCACTGCCCGTTAAGGGTGGGGTTTGGAGGCAGATGGGACCTGCAAATCGGTATGACAGATCCCTCCGCCCCTGGTGCTCCCTCCCTTCCTGCCTCCGTCGCAAACGCACACGAATCATCGGACCGCTTCGCGCTGTCACGCTTCGCTATCGGGTGTGCCACTGAGCCCGGAGAGAGGGTCGAAAGGGGAACCACGACGGACCCACTAGGACCCACCAAGATCAAGATCGCAGCTGCGAGGCTGCTGCTCGCCTGTTACACAAGGTCGGACACACACACACACACAAAATGGAAAGGCGAGCGCCTCGGTGGCCTCGGTTGGCCCCTCGAAAAGAAGCGGGGGAAAAGCGTTGGCGGTGTGTGTCGGAGAGAGAGAGAGAGAGAGAGGTAGTGGTGGCGACAGAAGTAGAGGGGGAAGGAGAAAAAAATAATGCCAATAAAAAGCCGGCCCAAAACCGTCAAAGAACCGCCAACGTCAGCATCGTCGCCGGGGGCTGCCGCTGCTGCCACCGCCGCCGCCGGTGGTCGCCGAAGGTAAAGGGTTTGACAAGGAGAGAGAGGAGGCGATGATGGTGAGGGCTTTCGGTTGCATTCGGTTGTGGAGTGCATTCTTTATGATGTCGATTATATCCCACCACCAAACTCCCGACCCGACCGATTCCGACAAACGTTTGGCCTGGATCTGATCATCGTCGACCGTCGACGTTGGCGGCGGTCTCCTTGGTCCTGGTCCTGGTCTGGTCTGGCCGCCCATCGCCACGGCCAAGGTCCAAACGGGGCACCGCAGCTTCGCGGGCTGCTAGTGGATGTGCAGCTAGTGGTGGTGGTGGTGGTGTGGTGGTGGTAGCTGATGTAACCAACAATAAAACTTACCGCGCAAAGATTGCGATCAGTTTCTGTTACTGTCCTTTGTGACACACACACACACACACACACCGAGAGCAACCAAAGAGCGCGTGTGCACATCGATAATTAACTCCCCGATCGATTGCGATAAATTTTGCGTCTGACAATTGAAGCTCCTGCGCGGCCGCGGAGCTCCGGTGCCGATGGTTTGTCCTCTCTCTCTCGCTCTCTCTCTCGCTCTCTCTCGCTCTCTCTCTCTCTCTCTCTCTCTCTCTCTCTCTCTCTCTCTCTCTCTTTCTCTCTCTTTCTCTCTCTAACTTTTTCCAGCCGTTGTCGATTGATTCCGCTTCATTCGGTGCCTGCCTTTGTCTCCTCCTGTTCTGAAATGGCGGCGGCTGCACCGCGGCTATCCTCTGTTTGCGCTCGTTGGGAATTGGGGCATGCAGGCAGGCAGGCAGGCAGGCAGGCAGGCAGGCAGGCAGGCAGGCGGTATATTGATTGTTTTTGGATGGTCTGAAGGAGGGGGAAGCATCAAACACCTCTCTTAGTCCAGCCATGCTGCCGGAGGAGTGGGAGTCCCGTGCACGCAATTCGCAAATAGCGGATAGCCTCTCTACTAGCGGGGAGCGACCTAGATCAGCCTCCTCCCCCCTCGAACTAGCCCACCGATCCTCTTCAGCCAGACACCGACACCGGACTCCGGGGCACGGTTCACGGCCACGGCTCGCAGGGGCGTTTCGCTGAACCAACCGACGACCACGACAACGACGAGATGATTTAGGAGGATCCCGCGACCCACACACTCTCTCTCTCTCTCTCTCTCTCTCTCTCTCTCCGGTCCACGGTTCACGTTTGTCCTGCCAAAACATAATAGACCAATTATCGCGCATTTGCCTTGTCCTCACTCTCTGGGGCGCGCGCGCGCGCGAGCGCACACACGCCCTCACCCCCTACCTTTTACCTTCTCTCGTGATCTCCGCAACGGCGGCATTCCTGGTTCACACCTCTCGGTACGATGATCGCTCGTTTGGTCAACCGCCATTTGGGGTCTCGCGGTTCCCGTTTCCCTCGCGAGCTTCGACGAGTTTGCGCCTCTTTTGCGGTTCCATCCATTGCCTTTGGGTGTGTGACACTTGTGCACGGATCCGCTCCGGAGCAGGATACGAAACCTCAGCGAAAGAGTGGACGCGACGAGTGGAGCAGATTCCAGGGAGTGGTCGATGACTAATACACTTTGTTTAGATTTTCAACACTGTACACGGTACACGGTATACGGTCGCCTTCACTGCAGCTGCGGCTACCTGCTGCGACTGCCTGCACTTTGTTGACAAACAAGGCCAGCGATGACAGGACGGCGGTGCGGATACGACGATGCTGTTGACATTTCTACTTCTCGATCAACCGGCAATCGGCCAGAAGTGTTGATCGTAAAAACCGAAATGAGCTTTTAAAATGCGCTAAATTGAACCGTGCCCTGCTGGTGGTCCCGTCCCTCGATGTGTGTGTGTCAGAAGAGAGACACAGTACAGGTAGTCATCGTCGTCGTCGTCGTCGTCGCCGGTGTCGTTGTGTCTTCAAATGCCAATCGTGGTTTCCCTAGTTACGACCTGGCATTCAATTCAATTCAATGCATTTTGAAGCGCTATCACGGAATAGCTATAAAACGCCCGCTCAGGAAATGGCAGCTGCATTCTGAGAAGTGAGAAGCCACCGCTGCCACGCCATGCAAAGCCAAGCCATACCGACCGGAGGAGATAGGAGGAGGCGGAACCGAAAAACTCGTAAACTCAACACCGATCAACAAAACACACGGCCGTAAACTCGGCACCGTCGTCGTTGTCGTTGTGTGAAGTTCATTGATAAGCGTTATCCATCCATTTATTACTCTCAAAAGTGTGAGTAGAATGCGTCTATGGCCGCCGGTAGCATCCGGAACCACTGACATGTTGACACCAAACGAAATTGAAGAAGGCCGATTGCTATGCACACACATACATACACACGGGTATTTTGTCAAAGCATTGGACGCGTCCTCGATGGAGCAACGCGCGGTCTCGCGGTGCTTTTCGCGGAATAATCCAGCCGCTTAGCCTGCTGTAGGAACCGTGGAGCCGAGGGTCGGCCCGATCCGTCCGGAAGCGCAGCAACAGCAGCAGCAGCAGCTTGCGCTCGCGCATCTTCTTGGGCTTGGTTCTCACGCTCTCAGTACTGGCATTGCGCTTTGGCTTCGCCCACACTGTGCACTGTGATGTGGTGCAATACTCGCTGTAAGCTGTAAGCTCAAGCCCGCCACTCCCGTGGCCACTGGAAACGAGGTCACTGATTGAGTCACGGCGGCGCTTGGTACATCTTGCATCGAAGTTCAAGAGAAAAAAACAATAAAGGAAACCCTCCTCCTCTTCTTGGCCACCTTGACCAAAACAAACCGCTGGAAATGGAGAAGAGAAGACGGAGGGAACGAACGAACGAACGAAAACAAACAATAACGGCGAAAAACGGCGACAAACAACAAACTCAGCAACCTACGCGGAACATTTGGAGGATCTGCGCGCGGATTGCCGCGGAACCGAATTTATTGCGAATTTTCCGCGCCCGTCCCCGGATGACCTGTTTGCTGGTGTGGTTCGAGGGACAGTAATGAGTTCTGGGAAGAGGAGCGGTGGGGGGATGGGGAGATAGTTCATAACCATGTTGCACAAGCTGTGTGCGTTTGGTCGCACATCCGTTGGGTGTTGTAATCGGGCGCGGGCGGGGGGTTCTCATTATTATCGGCCGCCACCGCTTGCGGACCGCTTGTTGCCGTCTCGGGTGTCCGGTTACTAATCGGATAGCGCTACCCCCTCCCCCCCGCCGTTTGCCCCTCGATCCGTTCTGCTGCACTCGCACCCCACGATCAATACACCACGACCACGGCTCAAGACTCTGTGTGAGTCAGATATGACCTGTGCGATATTTGCGAAGACGCGCAATGCGTTTCCTAGGAAGCCGGCAACGCTACTCGGGGCATCGTGTTTCCCGTTACCCGTGTGTACCGCGCCCCCCCGGCTCGGTTAGCGGTGAGGAGTTTTATTTTGTTTTGTTTTGTTTTGTTTTGCTTGTTGTTTTTTTTTTACACCAACGCACGCGCTTACGCGGCAAGGCGACACTCTGTGGGAGCGCGATCGAATTGCCGGCAGCGTTCATCGACCGCCGAATGACGCAGACACAACAAACGGTAGCAGGTAGCGGTAAGCAGGTAGAAAGTGTCAACCGCTTCTTTTGCTACCGCTGATGAGCTTCACACCACCACACAACCACCTAAATGCCCAAATTGTATACCAGCCAATCTCTCTCTCAATTCCTCCTCCTCATCACCACAATCGCTTATTACCGCTTTGTACTCGCTCTCACTCGCACTCGCTCTCTCTCTCTCTATATCCCACCCAAGCTCAGCCTGTCGGGCGTGAACTGTCAAGTGACGCATCCGGATGATGATTACCCGACGAGTTTGTCTCGACTAATCGCGCGGTGATGCGGTGCACGCATTAGTACGCCAATTAAGTCCGCTCTCGAGCATGCAGCCATCGCACACGTTCTTCACTGTGGTCGGTGTGCATGTGTATCAGTCTGTGTGTGTGTGTGTGTGTGTGCACAATGTGCTACTCAATGGCGCTGCTGTCGGCGGCATCGAGACGTCAAAGAGGAAAGCAAAATGGTGAACCAAGCGAACGAAGGCGGGGAGAACACCTGTACGACATACCCATAAACATGTAAAACCCACTCCTCACCCACCCTCTCCCACCGATATGTCTACACACACACACGCACACACACGCACGCACGCACTGAAACACGGTGTATGTGCGTAACTGCAATCGATTAAAGCGTAGGGGTTCTCTGCAACCTCTGTGTGCTCTGCGCTAAGGGATGAAATAGTGGGAGGGGTGCTGGGTGGTGTAAAGGGATAATTAAAATCCACGCGCCTCATTAACACCTTAACATGGCTTTATTTTTTGCATAAAACTTCACGACACCCTTCACGGCACCTCCCCCTTCTCTTTCGTTTTCCTTTGGCCTGCTTGGTTTGAAGAGCTTGATTTTAACTTGTCTCTCTCTCTCTCTCTCTCTCTCTCTCTCTCTCTCTCTCTCTCTCTCTCTCTCTTGTATCTCTCTCTTTCTCTCGGGGTTCGTAAACGCATCGCAAAAACACATTCCCTGTCACCTCCGCCATACCTTGTAGGACCATTCATCATAGCCCCTCCCCTACCCCTCCGGGGGGGCCGGTATTATGACAGCCGCAGCGCCCAGATAGCCGGTTCGCCGGTTCTGCCGACAGTTCCGGGTGCTAATTGCTGCGCGGGCCGGCGTAACGTACGAGAGGAGAGGGGTTAGGACGCGGTAAGAAGGGGAAGATTATTATGCAGATCAGGGTGCTGCACTGCACCCCACCCCCCACCTCGACTCCTACGTGGTATCGAGATGACGAGTCCGGCAGCCCGCCAACCACCTTTGGGACCCCGATTCCGATCCGTGTAATCGTCCGGCGGCGGAGGCTTCCATTGCTGCTGGTGGGGTAGCCAGTGGCCGAATGTTGAGGGGTTGATCATCCACCGGTTCCCCCGCTCTCTTGTCCGCTTGTTTTGACAAGATGGCCGTTACGGCCGATGGCCTAACGCCTCGGCGCGCCGGTTTCAAGTTCTGGTCCCTGGTGGGCGAATTGTGGCCACATGTGGCCCGTGTACACACAGACACCTGTGTGCTAGTCAGCAGCAACAGCGACGCAGCAATTAATGACCAACTTACAGCAGTCTACAACTTCACAAGTTGTCACTCCAAGATCCAAGAAGTCCAGGTTATAAACTGGGCCCGAACACCTAGCCGGAACTTGACGATGGACGGACAGGCGGAAACGCTGAGCCCGCTGTGCTGAGGCAGCTGAAGGTGACCCCGAAGTGTCCGGGAAATGTGAAATTGAGGGAAATTGAGTCCGCTACAACAAGTCCAACAGCCAGTAGCAGTCACACAACAAGTCCAGCCAAGTCCAAGATGCTCATCACAATTTTGGCGCGGACTTTTTATTTTATTTTGTTTATTTTTTTTTCTATACCAGTGACACCAATCATCTAAAGACCCAGACCGGCCCCCCCACCCCGTAGGGGTCCCGCAAAAGGGGCCCAGACGCGGTAATGGGCGATTCCAGAAGCTTTACTACCCGAAACCCCGGAGGCCAGACACATAGCACGCGTCGCGTCGCGTCGCGCCGAGGTCGAAGAACCGTTCACCGTTCACCGTGTTTTTTTTTTGTTGTTACTCTGTTGTGTTGAGCACCGGTGTGGGACCGGCGGGTGGCAGGGGTGGGCAGGCAGGCTAGCCGAAAAACAACCCTCCCCACCCACTCACCCGCCCAGCCATCCTGGTGGTGCGTGCGAACCCGGTGAACGACCGCCGGCGTCTGGCGAAACGGATGCCAGACCTACGACTACGTTTTGTGTACCGCCCCTGGCGAGATGGCTGCAGGCGCCGGGCCCTAGGGGGTGGGACTGGGGGCAGACGGGCGATGGGCGGTGGGCGAAACTGAGGCGAAGGCTTCGCAAGGACCGCGCTCACCATGTATCAACGCGCCGATGCGTTCGGCCCCGGTTCAATGGCCATTCTACGGCATCCCCCAGAGTCCTCCTCCAGTCCACCTCCCTTAACCACCTACCCACCCCGCCTGCCCGCCCGCCCGGGGGTGAGGTTAGGGTTCGGGTCTTCGGGAGGCGGCCCTTGCCCTTGAGACGTCCTCGCGACGACGACGACGACGACGACACGAGACAGACATTGTATGAAAGCTATATGCGTACGTGCGCGCGCGCCTGTGTGTGTGTGTGTGTGTGTGTGCGTGTGTGCAGTGAGGCGATTGACATCCTGTCTGCTGTACGCATTAATTTCCCACAACAACAACAGCAACAACAACAACCGAAAGCCCAACCGAATACGTCCAAAGCTCAGCAGCAGGACTCTCAGCGTCTACAGCTTCGAGGCTTCTGCCGTCACCGCCGCCGCCAAGAACCTACCGTCCATTCCTGGCCATAAAGGAGAAAAATGTGCAAAAAGCAACAAAATTTACGAAGAAGTACACCAGCTGCACGCACATACACACACACACACACACACACACACACACACACATCGCATCGCATCGCATCACATCAGCATCGTGCGATTTGGCAGCAGAGGCACGTGACCACATGGCTTTCGGTTCGGAGCCCCTAACCTCACAAAAGTGTGGTCTCCATCTCTCTTTCTCTCTTACACACACACACACACACAACCAGTCTCTTTCTATCTGTCAGTCAGGCAGGAGGGGGGGCGCTACATTATTATCCTCATTTTCGGTTGCGGTAGGTCAAGAAGGTGTTTGAACGCTTCTACATAATGTTAGACCCTCCCTTTACCACCTTCCCTCACCCTCTCTCTCACTCTCTTTTTCCGCCCGCTCGACCCTCTCTTCTATCTCTCTCTCTCTACTGCTCTGTCCTCCGGTTTCGGAAGAATATCCTCTTTGTTGAGCCTTGCACAGAAAGCCAGACAGACAGATGCGGTGCAGGAGCGAAAGAGAGTGACGGCTCTCTTTCTCTCTCTCTCTCTCTCTCTCTCTCTCTCTCTCTCTCTTGCTCTTTCTCTCTCTCGCTGGCTAGGCTCGTCGGCTCGGCTGGCTCGGCGGCGTCTTTCTCCCCAATTTGGGCCCGGGCGCGTCGGCGTCGTTGCTTATCATCCCCTAGCACCAACACCCCCTCCCCCGTTGCACCTTGCACACCCACGTCATGGGAGCATGGCGGATAGTATCCTTCTCGGCTCGGCTCCTCCGTACCTGCCTGCCTCTGTAAGCATGATGTGCGTGCGTGTGTGTGCGTGCGTGTGCCCCACACTCACTCCAGCTGCACACCTACTTACAGTGGTGCACCACTACAAGCCCAAGCGAAGGTTTGCTCCGCTGGCTAGCGCCGCTTTTGCGATCGATAAATTTCGTCTGAGAAGCTTTAACGACCCCTGCCTGCCTTCCCTTCCCTGTTTCTTACCTCCTACCCCCTCCCCCCCGGGGGTCGCGTCCTGGGGTTGGTCTGGTCCTGGTCGTCGCTGCTGCTGCTGGTGTGCGGCGACGTTGGAAGGATGTTTTTATGCTTTTCTTTGTGTTTCTCCGCCGCACTCAATCGCCCGCCCGTCCCCCGTCCCCGCTCGCTTCCTCCGCACCACGAGGTACCGCGTTTTGCACCAGGATTACAACCCCCACCCCCTCCCCCATTCTCCTCCCACACTCCTTAATGCGCAGCGAATCCGGCGGGAGTTTCATTCGTTCGCTTCGCTTCGTTCGCTTCGCTCTAGACGCGCGCTCCCGAAAAAGGGGATGTTGATGATGATGATGATGATGCCATTCTAATTATTTGGATGCTTTTTCGGGGGTTGTTTCGCATCCCCATCCCCCACGCGGCGTCCCCATGCGTTCGGTTTGCGGCGTCGGACTCGCACTCTCGGCCTCGGTTGATCGATTGGAGTCGTCAGGCCAGGCGGGATACGGGACCAGGGAACCAGGATGAACAGAACGGGCGCACTTCCCTTTCTCTCTCTCTCTCTCTCTCCGTCTCTCTCTCTCTTTCTCGGGTTTTTTTTCTATTATTCCAGACTACTCCAGGCTGACCATCAGCCTCTCATCCATCCTTCTTGCTCCAGACGCCAGACAATCGATCGAAGTCCTGCGTCCTGCGCGCGGCCTCGGTCTCAGAGAGAGAGAGGTCGCAGGTCGCCCGGAACTGGCCACCTGGTCGCGCCGAGCGGTCAATCCAAGCGGCGTTTTTTGTTTCTCTGTTTTGTTGTTTTGTTTGTTCCACCGCCCCGGGGGAAAGAGAGCCGGAGAGAGAGAGAGAGAGAGAGAGAGAGAGAGAGAGAGAGAGAGAGAGAGATAGAGAGAGAGAGAGAGAGAGAGAGAAGGAGAGAGAGAGAGAGAGAGGCGTGCGGGTTTATGATTCAAATTCCGAATACCGTTCCTGGTCTTGGGAATGTGTTTTCGCTCGTTAAATGTCTGCTAAACTCTGGCTGTCGCTGACGTCGACGCTGACCCTCCCTGTCGCTTCCCGGCGCGATCTCTTGTTGTTGCTTCGTAGGATTCGGGGATTTTCGGGCACCCCCTCGGGGTATCCTCCACCCCTTCCCCTTGGGGTCTCTTGGAATAGAGAGAGAGAGAAAGAAAGAGAGAGAGAGTCGACGCTCGACCGAGCTCGGTCTTCCAGATCCTTTCACCGCTTGTGTATTGAATGTATGTGTGTGTTGTGGAAAAGGTGAATCCCCCCCCACACCTCGCCCCTGGGATCAGGACTGAGAGAGGCTGGTTTCATTGTGATGCACGCTTCGCATCGTTGCTCCGATACGTACACCCTTACCCCCCCATCCCGCTCATAAGCCAGAGGGCAGAGGGCAGAGGGCAGCAAGGGGATAAATGCGCGCTGGATCGCACCGAGAACCGCACGCCAGACACATTAGCGACCCCCCCGGGGCGGGAGGGGAGGGGGGCCCGGAGTATTTGGTGGACAACCAACGGTTACAACGGCCGCGTCTCAGAGGGGATGGGGATGCCGAGTGCAGAGGGGATGGTGATGGCGGGATATACTACCCCTTATTGATCCTTGACTCCAAACGACGATGACGACGACGACGACGACAGAGCCTCTCTCTCTCTCTCTCTCCCTGTGTGTGTGTGTCTCCCTCGCTTCTTCCCTTCTGTCCAGGACGCCCAGGGGCCTGATCCAGCTACGGGTACTAATCGGACCCAGACACCCCCTGATCTCTTTGCCGATCCCCTTTTCCTCCGGTCTACCTTCTGCACTGAAAGGTAGGTGGTAGGCATGCGCAGCATGGCCAGCACTCCACCTCCACCGCTGTGCGGCTCCCAGCACCTCGTGCTGGTCCGATATAGATCCTGATGCGTTCGTTTAGTGTTCCTTTTATTTTGTTATAGCTGTTTTGGTGGATATCCCCTGGGGTGAGGGGGGGGGGGTGCGGTACTCGGCAAACCCCTTCCGCCCTATAAATACACACAAACGCACACACACACATACACACTGGGCTTAAGGAAGAAGGAGGAAGTTCGACGGCCTTTCGAGTGTCTGCGGCTTCTTTTCGGTTGTTTCTCGTATGTAACGGTTCATAACACCCCAACCCCCCTCGAGGGATGGGGGTGGGGGATCGATCGATTCGATTGTCCCCACAGGGAAGCTCGAAAGCTCTGGTGTGTGTGTGTGTGTGTGATTCGAGGGTGACGAGCGGACGATGATCTGATGACCGACGGCCCCTGATGCTGCTGCTGCTGCTGCCAAATGACTCATCATCCTTCACGGCCTTCTTCTTCTTCTTCTTCTTCCTTTTCTCCTTCGACTCCCCTTCTGCATTCCCTTTCTGTACACCCCTCTCGGCCTCTCGCGGTGGCGCGGTTGCAACCCCGAATACACCGAATGCAGCATCGCAGCTGCAGCAGCGCTGATCAATCATAATCATCCCCCTTTAGTTGACGGTGCAGCGCAGGAAGGGAGTAGCTGTGTGTGTGTGTTGGTGTGTGTGTGGCACTCCGAGATTTGGCTTTTCCTCGTTCGTTTCGCGGACGTCTTTCGCAGGCAGCCAACCGGAGGGATGGGGGAGGAGGGGGAGGAGGGAGCTCAGGGTGCAAAACCATAAAATGATTTATGACCCCCCCCCCCCTCCCTCCCTACCCCTTACTCTTCCCGGTTATGCTGGCTTCCTTGCGAATCGCGCCAAATCGATGATAATGATGTTGCTGCTGCTGCTGCCTCCTGGCGTTGATGATGATAATGATGGGGCCGCTGTGAATCAAGGTCCTTTCACCACCACCACCCCCCTCCCCTCTCTCTGCTGGTTTGTCGCATCTTTAGCGATTCTCCTGCTGCGGTAAAGGTGACGAAGCGAACAATCCAAGTAGCGCCGCGAACCGTTCCTCTCCGCGCGATCGCGATTTGATGCCCCCTTTTCGGGTGGTAGAAGGAGAATGAGGATGCAGGGAGGAGCTATGAAGGGGTGCGGGGGGCGAATGACCGAAATAGCAAAACAAAAAGCTGCAAAAACTGCAGATCTCGAGACTGGATTTGCATACAAAAGACTGCTGAAAGGGGTGGAGGGGAAGGGGAGGGGGGAAAGATGGTGAAGGAAGGGGTGTGGGGGTAGAAGGAAGATGGGTTAGCGTCGTGGCTTATCTTCACGGCATCTTCACGCTGGAGTCGCGGGGTAGGAGTAGTGTGCGGTTCTGCCCTACCCTGTATCCGATAATAAAGAGAGAGAGAGAGAGAGAGAGAGAGAGAGAGAGAGAGAGAGAGAGAGAGAGAGAGAGAGAGACAAGTGGCGCCCGGATGCCCTCATCGGCACCTGTTTCGGAGCCCGCTCCTAAGCAAGACGTCGACGTCACGCGCGTGCACACACACACACACACGCGCGGGCGGGTCGGAGAAAGACCGCACACGGCGACGGTGGCGGCGTCCGGCAGAAGAATGACGGATGGGCGGACGATCGGTCCGAGATCACAATCCGAGCGGCGAGCGAACGGGCGAGGCGAGGCCGATGGTGCTACCGATATACGCGCCACCCTCGCGGGGGGGTGAGGGGGTTGTTGGGGTAGCTGGTAGGAAGATCTGTCAATCGGGACGTCATCGACTTCCCTGGTCACGGTGGCTGACGGCAATGGCGAGCTCACAATTGCTGCAAACGCTTGCAGCGTCCTTACACATCCCCAAACCACCCTCGCCAACCCCTCCTCGGTTGGCTCTCGGCTCGCTTATTAAAATAAATGATGGATCGCTGGATGTGAACGAGATGAGCGAGAGAGAGAGAGAGAGAGAGAGAGAGAGAGAGAGAGAGAGAGAGAGAGAGAGAGAGAGCGAGAGGGAAAGAAAATAGGATTTTCGGCCTCAATCCCCCCCGCTCCGATGCCTACTAGCCACTACACTAGGGGTGTAACAGGGGGTGCAAGTGGAAAAAAAATCGTTGGGGGGGGGGGGGGTGGATGAGGCAGAGTGAATCGCGAACAGCCGGATGAGGGGGGTTGTAGGGTGCAAAGGAAGGGAAATGATCAGCAGGTGCATGGTATGTGTGTGTGTGTGGGTGGGCCGGTGGCGTTCAACGAGGTCCCCAAATGGAATGGCGTTCCGTCTGGTTGTCTCTCATAATTGACCACCGACCGCGCGCCCACTTCTGTGTGTGTGTGTGTGTGTGTGTGTGTGTGTGTGTGTGTGTGTGTGTGTGTGTCCGTTTGTGCTAATCCACTGGATTCAGACCCCAGGAAGGGCCCAATCACCTCACGGGGAGGGGGAGGTGTGTGGGGGGGGGAGGGGGGGGGTGCAATTCTGCACTAGACACACACGATGATGGAATTGTAGCGCCATCCCGGAGCTACCCCTCATCCCTTTTCCTGGCAATGTGGTAGAGAGAGAGAGAAAGAGAGAGAGAGAGAGAGAAGAAAGAGAGAGAGAGAAAGAGAGAGCTGCGTTCTAGCAAGCTACCATATTCCATCTCCCCTGTTGCTCCCTTGTGACGGGGATGTCCATCCCCCGTGGAGTGATAGCGATTAGCACCGGCCGATAACATTGATTAACCGAAGCGCGGAATGCGTGTGGGTGTGTGTGTGTGTGTGTGTGTGTGTGTGTAGTGAACAGAAGCAGCGGCGAAAGCAGGGGTAGGAAGGGTGATGGGGTGAGTACGAAGTTCTCACGGACTCCATTCTGGGATGCGATGCCGCGCAGCTCATAACTCTACGCTCTTAACAGAAGGAGAACAGCGGCAAGAGCGCGAGAGAGATAAAGAAAGAGAGAGAGAAAGAGAGAGAGAAAGAGAGAGAGAGAGAGAGAGAGAGAGAGAGATGGAGAGAAGAAGGAGGACGAATTGCGACGCCGACGGACGACGGACGACCTTTTGTTCGCGCGGTGGTCGGTTGCAGTTGAGTGGCGTTAATGGTGTGGCGGCTTCCTCTGTGTGTGCATCCCCCCCCACCCCCCATTCATCTCCCCCTCGATAGCACACACACACACACACACACATCTGGTCCGTACAGCCGTGGTCCTGGTGGTGGACGGGCGGAGAGATCCAATTACCCGGTCCCCGCGGCGGCCGCGATCCTCGAACCATCCCCGAGGAGACCTCCTCGAAAGGGGGACCTCGAACAACCGATCGCGACGATCGACGCGATGGTGGTCGGCGACGGCCACGCTCAAAAGAAACCACCATTCGCGTCGTCATCTTCCACCCTCTTCTTAGGTTCGCCATTCACTGCGCACCGTGTTGGAGTTACGGGAGCGGGAGCGTAGGATAATTAAGCCGCGATTACGGCGCGATTACACCGCACCGTTGCTGCGGCTGCTGCGGCCCCGGAAACGTTGTTGTTGGAAGCAGTCCTTTTGGTCGCCCTGCCTTTGGTAGCACTGGAACGCACTTGCCAGGTGTATAACTTTAAATCCACCGTTTGCTTATAGATGGGCTTATCGTGAAAATTGAGCTGATATCAACAACTTTTTTTTGCATGGGTTCGACACCTGTTTAGGTAAATCAGAGCACATCATAAGTGATTCCATGTGAAAACGTACATTTTTCCTTGCATAATGGCGTCTAGATTTGTTCCAGAAAAAGAGCATATGCGAGAAGTTCAAGCTTTGTATTGCTTTAAATTGAATAAATCGGCTACTGAATGTCATAAAATGCTTGTGGAGGGCTACAGTGACAGTGTA
>NC_064873.1:6848870-6858870 GCF_943734745.1 Anopheles darlingi
GGGGGTAAGTCATCTAAGAAGGAGGAGGAGTAGCCCGCGTTCGTCCGTCTTACGCGGACTCCAGATTAGCTGCGGGCTGCGGTTAAAGACGTAAATTTCACCCTTACAATAGCACTCCTCCCGAGCCCCTTATTCACCACCCCCGCCCACCCCCGATCTCCTCACGAAACAGCATCCTTATTGCCAGACTAGTAGCCACTCGAAGGAGGAGAACGAAGGAGGAGGAGAAGGAGGAGTTGCGGAGTCCAAAAGGCAGGCAGGTCAGGATAGGTCATCCGCCCCCCGAATACAGGGTACTTGTCAGGGGTGCGCGAAAATTGTAAAAGAAAAGCACACACACGCGTACATACCGATGAGGACGCAGAAAATCTTTTCTCGGCTTGCACAGTGCATCGCACACATACACACACACACACACACACACACACACACACACACACACACATCACCGGCTACAAAGGGCTGAAGTTTGATAAACTTTTCTCCTCCCTAACACACCCCCACCCCGCACGTACTTCTCGCAATGACTTTGACAACTGCCGCTAGACGGACGAGAGACCAGAGCGGTGCTCTGGAGGACAGCGCCAAGTTCCACCAAGTTTACCAAGAAGTAGCGTCACGTCAAGAGGAGCAAACGAAGAAGAAGAAGAAGAAAGCGAAGAACACTATCACACAAGAACCTACCTCAAGGGTAAGTACGTTGCGTTCTTGTTCTACTGCTGCTGCTGTTGTTGGTGATGTTTGTCAGCAAATTTGCAGCAACAGCCACTAATGTCAACGACCTCACAGTGTTGGTGGGAGGTACATTAAATGGGAGGGGGTTGCAAAACCAAAAAAAAAAATCGGCAAAATGGATCCCCGATCCTTCCATGTCCGAAGTGCGATGAGACAGGTTGTGTTGCTGCTTCGCGATGACGTGTGCGATGCGTGGAAATCGGACACTCGATCAGGCTCGGCACTCCCAAAACTGGCAAGCGCATGAAAAAAATGTGGCACCCTATAAAGAGAGAGAGAGAGAGACAGTTCCCTGGTTCATTTCCTGTCTCTCGATCGATCAATCGATCGATCAGTCGACCAGTGCTCCACCAGTTTTTTTTTCTTTGCAATCTTCCAATTTCAATCTCACCCCCCGCCCCCATTTTTCCCTTGCTCGTGCCCTTCTGTCAGCAGAGCAGAATTCCCAATTATCTTAATTAGAGAGCCGTCAAGACCCTTTCGCCTAGATGGAATGGAGGCTAGGACAGCTTGGCGCGAGGTTCTAGGAAAATTGGTTGTCATGTCTTCTCGGGAGACCAACGCCGCCAACGCCACCACCACTACCCCCACCGCCTCTACGAAAATTCTTCCCCGGGATGTTTGGAAAATTGGACAAAAAATAGCTACCGGGAGAGATAGCGGGCATGTGTGTGTGTGTGTGTGAGAGAGAGAGAGAGAAAGAGAGAGAGAGAGAGAGAGAGAGAGGCGAACGCCCCGTCAAGTCATCCAATCATCCAAGCGCTGAATGTCCAGAGCAGATTCGTGAATAATCAAACACACACACACGGGCACACACGGGCACATGGTACATGGTTGCATGGGTGGACTTTCGATCTTCCAAGCTGCAACTGCCCCCCCTCCCGCTCCTCCCCTTCTCCTGTCATCTGGCATGTCGAACGCACGGATCAGGATCACCGTTCACCGGTCCTTCCAGCAGCTTCCATCAAACGATGGCCACGGTGTGTCTGGTGGTGTGTGTGTGTGGTGGTGGTGTACCGATTGGGCAAGCTTTCACCGGACGGACCGGGATAAGCTGATTTTCCAGAAAATCACGAACAGAGGGAGTATGGAGTTTCCTGCCACCGTACCCACCCCCATCCCCCCATCCCTTTGCTTTGCTTCGACCACCATTTACTGCCATTCTGGCGCCGGTTGCACATCCTTGTGTTCTCGTTGCTTCCAGGTTGTCCGCTTGGTTGCATGCTGCGCCTTACCTGCGCTTCCCTGCGCCGATTCGACTAGCCGATGAGTTCGACGTCTCTCGACGAGCTTGCGATCGAACGTAGCACTCCTCCGAGACAACGTGTGTGTGTGTCAGTACGCGGTGATTCCTTCTGTTTTTTCGTGCGCCCCACGCTACATGTGATCGGTGAGGGAGTGAGGTGATGTGGGATTGGGGGGAGGAATATTGGAAAGAGTGTATGGGGATGGGGGGTGCTGGGGATAAATTGGTACATACCAGGGGCCCACTAGGAAGCTGCAATATCACTGCACACACAGCGGTTCCCGATCCGCTAACTCGCCCTCAGCTACCAGTGGTTGGGATGAGGAGGTGAAGAGAGAGAGAGAGAGAGAAAAGGAAGCATGGTACATTTTCTCATTTGGTTTCATCCTGCACAGACACATGAACAGTAGTAATAGAACAGAGGTAGTTTAGATGGGTGCCAGCGCCTGGAAGGTATACAGCAGAAACACAAGCAAGCAACCATTATGGCGATGTTGGCCAGGCTGCCAGGCCTGGGCTGGTGACCATCTCATTCAAATACAAGTAAACGCACGCACGCACGCACACGCGTATGTGTTGTTTTTAAAAAAAACTTTTAGTACAGTTTTGCACCGATAGTGAACGAAAACAATTCCAACGTACCTGTTGTCGCTCGAATCGAACCAATAACAACCCCCAAACCATAAAAGGCTCTCCTCCTCCTCGCTCTTCCTGCCTGTCTTTCTCTCTTGCTCTTCAGTAAATGCACCGCTTTGGGGCTGGCCACAACAAAATGGCCGAAAATGGCCCGTTGTTTGCTTTTGTTTCAGACCGGTATATGTGCGCCGTCATCCAATCCGCCGCGCCCGGTGGTGTGAGTCGCAGGAGCAGCAGCAGCAGCAGCAGAAGAACGCCATCGCGCACCCCCGGTGCATGCCAGTCCAATCGATGCAATTTGTCGCCTCCTCCTCCTGCTTCCACTCATCGGCATTGGCATCGGCTGCTGCTGTTTGCTATTCGCTGCCCGGTCGCCCTATATGCAAAGTCTCTGCGTCTAACGGAGGGCAGGTGAGGCAGGTGAGGGATGGTGAGAGGGGGTGGGTTGACGGACATGCACACAGAAAACGCACGGGGGTGGCCGGCCACAGGACACAGACAAAAAAAAAGGAGCCAAGCGGAGCAAAAACGCCAAACGCCCGATGTGATCACGCGCCCTGCACATGGGAATGCACATGCGATTGTGAACGGGGGAGGGGGCTTGGAGAAAAGAAAGGGTGCACACTGGGTGGTACCGACCGTATACCGTCACAAGAACCGACGGGCTGGGAAGGGAATTGATTCGCCAAATCGAATAAACTAACTGGCTGCGCCTGTGTGTGTGTGTGTGTATATATATATACGTGTGTATGTGTGTGAGTGTGTGGAGAGTGGGGTGGTCGCAAGGGGTGGTTTCTTGAAAGCAAAACATCAAAATAAACCCGGACCGTGAAAACAAGGCAAAGAACTATCGATCCCAGGCTGCGAAGAGAGAGAGAGAGAGAGAGAGAGAGAGAGAGAGAGAGAGAGAGAGAGAGCGAGAGAGAGCTCGGCATCGCTGGACATCGTGCATATAGAGAGACGCCCCGGGACCAGGCACAATGTCCAGGACGACCAGATCCAGATGCACGGCCACGGCCGGAAGCAGGCCAAGGAAAACAACAAGAAAAAAGAAAGACTCCCCTCCTCCCTCCCTCCCTACCAACCCCTTCCACCACCTCTCACTGCACCTTTTTTTCTGCATCCGGTGAAAAAATTCGGAAAATTGGAAAACCACCCCTTCACTCACCTCCCCCAATGCACCCCTTTTTACCGCGCATCCCCCTCCCCCCCGGGGGCGATAAGCTTCGCACGAGATGTGCAGGAAGCAAAGCAAACACATACACATATACACACATACATACATATATATATTCGGTCCAACCACCCACTAGGACCGTCCGAGGGATGAAGCTGATGACGACGACGATGCACAACATCCCCCCAAGGGAGGAAGGTTGAACGAAGTTCGTCCGTATCTGCTGTGCTATATCCCGCTTTCACTCGTCCACACACACGCACACATACACCCGCTCTCCCTCTTTCTCTCTCTCCCTTTCTCTTTCGATTTTCTCTCTCCCTCTTTTGATGCATACACATGCGCACACACACACACACACATAGAGAGCGCTAGGACGAACGCATCACGCGTTGTCCGCATGCGAGCGCATGATGGTTGCATGGCCCCGGAACCGCCGGTCCGGTTGTCGTTCGTCGTTCGTGGTGTCCTGCGACAATTATCCCCGTTGGTGAGGAAAAGACGGGGAGGGGGAGGGGCTCTAGCTGTAGCACTCGAGGTACACACGCAGTCACTGCGGTGTGCGGTGCGGTGCGGTGGTATGTGCGCGCCACTCGGTGCTCGGTGCACGGTGCTGCACATCGTCGTCAGCATCGGTGTCAGCATCAGCGCCACACACACACTCACCAATCCTCAACAATCTCTCTCGTTCTCTCTCGCTCTCTCTCTCTCTCTCGAAGGACTCTCAAAGGACCTGATGGTCCTTCCGATGAGTGCTCGATGACCGGGAGCGAGCGAGCAAGCAAGATCCGGTGATTAAGGGGTTTTCGGCGAATCCGAAAGGACTAGTGCATACCCCCAAAACCCGCACCCTCTCCCCTGGATCGTTTCAACCCCCTTCCCCCTCCCCTTTCTACTGCACCTACCGGCGAATGGGAAAGGTTGCACATGCAGCGCACATCAATCGCTGCCATCGGACCGAAGACCGAAGAACAGAAAAGAGTGACCGTTCGCCCCCCCCCCCACCCCGGTGGAGAGAGAGGGGAGGGGGTGTGAGCGTGTGCGAGGGTAGGTTCGGCTGGTAGGTGGTTGGCGATTGGCGATTGGTGATGACCAACTAGCAGCCCGGGAACAGCACACTTGCACGGTCCAACCGGGGTGGGGGGTGGGGGGGGGGTAAACAACCCCCCAATCTATTCAATCCCTCCCCAACCCCCAATGCCATGCTGCGGTGGTGCGATTTTGGGAGTGTTCTCTGCACCACGTTGCACCCCCACCCCCGAGCTCCACAACCGGCTGGCTGCCAGGGAGTGCACAGTCCGGTTCGCCCGGCGTTTGTAGTCAGCACCTCCCTCCCCGTCCCATCCCCCTTCCTCTGCTATTTCCTCTCTCTCGTATAGTGGTTTTTGTTGCTAAAGAAATGTAATTTGGGTCCGCGCTGCTGGGCTGCTGCTGCTGGAACGCATATAGAGTGGACCAGTGCCTAGTGCACCGCAGTCCCACCCCCCACCCTATGGGGTTTGTTTGTTGTTTTGTGCACATCCTCCCTCTATGTGTTTCCCAAGGCTGTAGGCGTGTGTGTGTTAGAAAGGAGTTTGAAACGAATGCGACATACCATGGATGCCGCCACGGTATGGGCGCTGCTGCTGCTGCACAGATCGAAGACGATTGGATTGGCCCCAGCCCCCAGCCATTTGTGGGACATGCGTTTGGACGTTGGCCACGGCCGTACGGAGCGACGCACTGCTGCTGCTGCTGCTGCTGCAACGGCGTCATCATTCGCTTGCTCGCTCGCTCGCTCCCTCAGCTCGGTTCGGCTTCGGCTTCGGCTCTCTTTTTTTGTTTTGTTTTATCCCAGATCCAGGTGGTGCGCATTCGCCTGCAAGGTATGCAACAGAAACGCACCGCATCGGCTCGGCCTGGCCTGGTCAGGCCGATGCCGTTTAAGGCTGCTGCTGCTGCTGCTGCTGGTGCCTGTACATAGGGGGACTGTACAGCAACACCCGTATAGCCGGCTAGGCATGTGTAAGGATCGTCACCCATACCACCACCACCCCCCCTCACCCTTAAAAAAAGCTACTTCACTGCGCGATGCGACGCTTGCAACGCGCATAACCGCGGGTAAGCCCGCGGTTGGTTTCGCCCCTTGAGTGGATCATTTATCTTTCGGCCCTGGGTGTGTGTGTGTGTTTTTTTTTTGTATGGCCGACGGGGTCGGTTTTTGCTTGTTGTTTTTTTGTGTGTTGTTTTCCGTTCCTTTTTTTCGCGAGAGGCGTTCGCAGCGGATGCGCCTGCTGCATCTACCGATGATGGTGATGATGATGATGGTACCGGTAAAGCGGATTCAGATTTTGGACCATCCGCAGGCTGGCAGTTGCAGTGTGGTTTTTTTTTTGCTTCCTCCTTTTGTCCACACGATGTCACCGGTTCGTCTGCTATGGGGGGTGGGGGTTGATGATGCTGGATCCTCCTGGCTGGCTGGCTGGCTGGCTGGGCTGGGCTGGGCTGGCGGACCTGCCACCCAAGTGTCCATTGTCCTGTCGACCACCAACAGGGGAACCCCGCCCGCTTCCTTTCCCCCATTTGGGGGAGGGGGTGTTAAACCAATCAACTGTAAAAAGAGAGCTGCTATGTGTGCACCTGTGTATGTGGTGTGTGCTGTGTATGGGTATGTGTGTGTGTGTGTGTGTGCCTGTGTGTTTTGCTATGTGCGATGGTTGCCGTTGGTTGGTCGTCACGGTGAAGTACAACATGGCCGATTTTCCTATTCGTCCTTTATCCGACCCCCAGCCACACGCACACACACACACACACACACACACACACACACACGCACACTCGCGCACACGCGGGCACATACAATAGGACGTGTGCCTTTGACGTGTGTTGCTGATGCTGCGAATTCGCTTCATCGCCGCTTCCGCTTCGCTCTCACCTCTCACTTGACAGCAATAAATGCAGCAGCGGCATGAAGGGGGACAAAAAAAAAACAAAAACCTCGAGAAAATGGTTGAAATCTCTGCCGAAACCGATTGCCACCGGCCCACGGCTAGATGGCCGCGGCAGCAGCAGCAGCAGCAGAAGATAAAGTAATGGGATTCGAAGAGAAGGGACAAAAAATCGAAACTTCCGAAAGCGGAACACAACACAGGCTACAAAGTCGCTCGCGCGGCGCTGATGCATTTCGGGGCTTTACACTTGCAACAACAACAACAACAAAAGAGAGGAAAGGGTTAGCAGCTTTAGCGCCCACAGGCACACACACACACACACGAACACACGCATGCAGCCAGTGCAGCCAAGTTCATCGGCACTCCCGCGAGATGCTCCCGCGGGAGCTACAATTTCGCTACGCTTCCCCGCACCCCTCTCCCTCTCCCTCTCTCTCAGGCGCGCGCGCGCAGCTCCGGCTCTAATGTGGCGTGAATTTAATTTCCTTTCTTGCGCTAAGGGGTTTTGCAGGATCCGGACCCCGAAACCCGGGTGCTTTAGTGGGGTGGGGGTGGGGGAAATGAGTTTCGCGAGGTAGCGAGGGGGGTCGCTGATCGCGGAGCCCTCGGACTGACCGAAAAGGGCGATAGCGTGGAAAGCCAATTACCCTACACTGTTGTTGTGGTGGCGCAGGAAACCGAAAACGTTGTAATGGAAGAGAAAGAGAGAGAGAGAGAGAGAGAGAGAGAGAGAGAGAGAGAGAGAGAGAGAGAGAGCAAGAGAAATGACGTTTTGAGGTTAGGGCGCACGGGATGTGGACGCGTGGCGCGTGGTGCTTCAAGATTGAGGTTAGAAAGCCGAGATCGGAACGCGATACGCGACCGCGAGTCGGAGACCCGGGGCGGTGGTCGAATCTTGCCGCGGCGGTCCGATGTAATTGATCGTGAATGATTTATTGTGTCCGGATGTGGATGCGCTGCCGCTTCCACCCTGCACTGCACTGCTGCTGTGTGCGCGCTCCGCGTGCGATCGTTCTCGAGCGCGTCTGTCTGGCTGTCGGTCAGCAGTCGGTCCCACTGGCTATTCCAGGGCCCGGCAAGTGAGTGAGGCACGGTAGCATAAAGGATGGAATGCATGGGAATGAAGCGTCTGCAAGGTTTCGTCAGTTAAGCTGACGAAAGAGCATACACACGCGCACATGCACACATGCACACACGCGCTCAGAGACAACTTAGAAGGGATAAAACTCACCAAGACGACGGCAGTAATAGGAGTGTAGGAAATAGGGGTGGAAACGAATAGGAGTGGAAACAAATAGGGATGGAAGTCCATAGTCCTGCTCGAACCAAAACCTCTAAGCGTTTGGCATTTCATACGTTGTTGCCAACATTATTGTCGAACGGAAGCGATTAAGCGATCATCTGTCAGGTTATTGGACGACGGAGCAGCTCACTTTAAGTGTGATAGCAACGAAGCTGATGAACTTCTCGCAGGCGATGCAGGAATAACAGCAGCAGCAGCGACGGAACGCGTCGCAGAAAAGAAGGGGTTGGCCACGCCAGACCCAACGCTTTAAAGGTGCGGCCAACTTAAAGGCCTTCAAGGCACCCTGACCTTACCAGCAGCAGCTTCTGTTTCCGCATCTTTCTCCTTTGCTCGTCTGCAACACTTTCTCTGTTGCTGCTGCTGCTGCTGTCCTCCACTATATACGCTGCCATAATAACCATTCAAACACACACACACACACAGGCAACCAACCGTTAGTACCACTGCAAAAGAGGCTGCAATAGGGTCCTTGCCACTCCCCCCCTCCCCTTCCCCCTCCCCCGGGTCTGAATGCTGGAGTTGGAGTACCGGCACCGGCGACCCACTGTTCGAGTTGCAGCTAGTAGTTGGTGGCCTAGTTTCAGAGCAGCGAGTCCTTGGCAGCGGTGGCAGCAGCAGCAGTAGTACTCCTGCGAACGAGAGACCTACATCCTACCTACCCCCTTCCCGGAGGATCTTCCCGGTAGATCCTCCCTCCGCGCGCGCGCGCGCGCTTCGCTCCTCTCCAGTTGAATCGAAACTGAAAGCGGTTGGTTGGCGCGAACGCCCGGACTACAAGCCCAGGGGAGACAGGGGTATCGGGGGGGTGGTAGGGTGGGGGTGGTTCCGCTGGGGCGCTCGGGATGGCATTAAATCACCTCGCACTGAGCACAGCACTGAGAAACCAAGCGCAAGGATTCCACCGACTTCCACCCTCTCCCCTCGGTCCACCCCCACCCCTCGTCTGCAGTAGCTTCTCGCGCGAACTATGCGCGACCGGTCGGTCGGGCGGTCGGAACTACTTGAGACGATTCCCCCCCCCCCATCCTTTCCTTCGCCTCCTTCTTCTCGTGTTTCTTCTTCATTCTTCATTCTTCCGGGGGAGTGAATTTTCATCCCCCAAAGGAAAGGGAGGGATATTCAGGAGACAGAGGTACCCAAATGGGAGGGTTGGGGGAAGGGGGGTAGTACTATTGCTCCCCATTCTTTTCCCTGTCCCCTGCCTCCTCCCCCCTTTGTTGCACCGGAGCACCACAGCAGGGGAGCGGTGCTGAGAGGGCAGGAGAACGGTCCGATGCGCGGTGGAAAGTTTGACTTTTCTTCCTCCTCTCTTCCCCAGCGCCACGTTCAAACTTTGCCTTTCCTCCCTCCCCCTTCGGGCGGGGGATGTTCCTTTTTGCCAGCCAGGGGTTGTTGCACCGCTCGAGGAAGGAAAAACCGTCGAAGAAGGTGCGGAGAAGCTAGCGGTACTGGCCGAGATGGGCGTTGAGGGTGGGAGGGGGGTGCGCGCTAGGGGTTGCAAAGTTTTGCGTCTAGCAGCGAGCTAGAGCTAGAGAAGCCCCCCAACCGCCAGCCAATTCGGTCCATTGAAACATGGCACACGCTCGATGCGCCCGCTCTCTCTTGCTCTCTCTCCATTTCTCTTTTTCTCGCGCTCTCTTTCGCTCTCTCTCTCTCATACACACACACACACAGCTAGTCTTGGTCTTGGGACGATTTGTTGGCAGTGGCAGCGGCACATTAACATAATAGGTTGGTTCCCGGAGCTTCTGCCACGCGATGATCGCTTATAATGACGTCACTAATCACGCCCGATGTCGCAGAGCGTCCCCCCCTCCCCCATAGTGGCCTACTAGGCCAGCAGGAGGCCAGCTGGAGGTCGATGGCGCCCGTACATCGCTGTCCTCAGTCCTTGCTCCGAATTTCGATTCATAGTTTATTGCGCTGTAGCGTAGTTGCGAGGAGTGTCGCGCCGCGCCGTGCAACGTCAT
>NC_064873.1:6863870-6983870 GCF_943734745.1 Anopheles darlingi
TAGGGGAGCTATCGCCAACGTCTACGCAGATGCTTTTTGTGTGTGTCTGTGTGTGTGTATGTGGCTAACAAAAGACTGTCGAGCAGTTTCGGGGCCCAAATAATCCCTTAAATCTCGCTCACCTCCCCCCAAAAGCAACTCCTATTCCCCTATTCCTTTCTAAACCTTCTCCCTTGTCTTTGCTGTAATAAGCGATGGCGAAGGGTTTATGGCTATGGAATATTCTCGACCTCGGGCGACGCGTCGACGTCACGTTTGTCTGCGTCCTGCCGACAGGCCGAAAATCCGAATACAACAGCCGTCTAGCATCGCACCTTCTTCTCCTCCCAAAAAAAAAAAAAAAAACCAACCCAATACAAGAAAGATGTGCAGTCTTCCCAGCGAGACAGTCTTCGCGTCGTCGTCGTAGTCGGCGTCTTCGTATCGAGCAGAGCGGAGGTTCAACGCACCGAACCGGCCGAATTGTGTTTGGCTGAAAATTCCGCAACGCCCAGACACACACACACACACACACACACACACCCGAAAGTCCTTTCGAAGACGTCCTCGTCGGCGTCGTCGTCGTCTTTCGGTGCCACAACGCATATGACCGGCGGTGAACCGGCTGGTTGGCATGCCCGAAATCGTGAGGCCCACCCACCCACCCACCCATCCACCCTCAACTCAGTAACCATTAAGGGTGCTGTGGAGCGTCAGCATCCCTTCGGCACGTAAACCACGACCTAGCTCAATCTCTCGAGACGCCCAACCGACCGCCTTAAGACGCATATCGCAGACGTAGGGTCGGTCTCTCCAGTCGGCAATGCCACCGCACTCCTCTCTCTCTCTTTCTCTCTCTCCCTCTTTCTCTCTCTCCCTCTCTTCCTTTTCGAATCTAACTGCTCGAGTGTCTCTCGAGCACGAAACGATTCGATATCGCTCGTCCGTCCGTCCGTCCGTCCGTCTTCGTCCGTTTTTGGGCTGGGGTGCGCACATGATTGTGTACGCGCGCGTGTGTGTGTGTCCTTGTCTGTGTGTGCTGCAAATGTTGTGCAAAAGGTCATTGACGGGGTTGCTGCTGCTGATGATGATGTTGTCGTCGTAAAACGGCGGTTGGCGCTGCCAGCGTCCCTGGCAGTCAAGGGCGGGGGATGAAAGAGGGGGGAGGGGGGACCATCTGGTACCGTCGCGCGACCGCCAACGCTTTTTCGGAGGTCAATACCCCGGGTGTGTGTGCGGCATACGCACACGGCGCACCATGACACAAACACACATACACACACAGAAACACGTTACACGCGTCAATGTCGAACGCGCATCCTTTTTGCTGGCGTACCAGTAGCAGCAGGCAGGCAGGCAGAGAACGCCTGCGAATGTCTGTCCGTACGAGCGTGACCTAACCTCAACACAACGAAAGGTGAACGAAGGAAGGATCTAAGCTCAACGAAAGAAAAGGGGTGCAAGGGGAGGTGGGGGAGGGGGAGGGGGTGAGTTCATGGCGGGCCGTGGCGTGGAGATCGGATCAGATCGTTATCCTGGTTCGTTTCGTTCGTAATCCTTCAGAACCTCCTGCACTGCAGCCAGCACTCCAGCCGGGGGGGGGTGGGGGGGGGTTGCGTTGTTGTTCTTTGTAGATGTTGTCTCTATCCCCTCTTCGCTCTTGTTCTTCGCTTGCTCTCTCTCTCTCACTCTCTCTCTCTCACTCTTTCGCTCACTCATTCTCACTCTCTGTCTTTTTCTCAACAATGCACCCTCGCGCAGGTCGAGGGTGCATTTCGGCGTCGGTTTGCTTTTAACGACGTTGCGATCGTTGCACAGATGTTGATCGTACGAGCGCGCGCGCGCGAGCGCCCGGGCCAAAAATTGGGGAGTTGCAACATTCGCAACCTGACCTGTTGCTGCACCCTTACCCGTCACACATGACCCTGACGGTTGACCCCCAGGGAATGGGGAGAACGGGGAGGCATTCATGATGGACCGCGCGTGCCTCGCTGCGCTGGCGATGGCGTAATGCAATTGACCGAACACCCGAACCACCGGAAGTGGATGTCCAGTACCCTCCATCCCTTCAATTATTTGCACCCTTCTCACCACCCTTCCCTTCTTCCACTTGAGACGAATTGCGGGGACGATTGCGCAACGCACGTCGTAGCAGGGCACGCGTTATGTAACAGGGCAGCACGACACATGGCATGACAGCCGATAGGGATGAAGATGGGGGAGGGGGAAGGGTTTCTGAAGCACCTTCCGGTGGTCCGCGGACCCCGCGCAGATGGCGAAATCGTTCGTTTGTTCGAAGGTTTTGTTTTTTTTTTACATAACGCCACGGCAAATCCGATCTGACCGGGCCAATCCGGTTCAATCTGTCGTTCGGTCAGCATCTCTCTCCCTTCCTCTCCCCGTTTTGCGTGGATCATCCCCCTCCCCCTCCCCCCTCTCACCGAGGATCTTCGTTTTCTTCTACGGCTGGTATGGAGTAGAGTGGCCCCACACACACACAGAGGGGAAAGCGAGTGGTTGTTGGAGGTTGAGGCGTTCACCCCAGTGTGCACCCCCCCTTGGGCCGCATACCGCCACTGCGCTCGTTCGCGATCAATAGAACGTCTGGAGGAACAGAAGGGCGAAGGGAAGCAGCTGGCCAGTGGTACGAGCCCCCCGGTGGCGAGGGGGGGGGAGGTCGTTGAACTCCCTGGAAACGGACAAGGTTCGGAGTTGGGAGTGGGGGGGAGGGTGCACATTTGGGATTGGGCGGAGGAAGTGTGAAGTCGCCGAGCCGCCCGACCGTCGACGCTCGCAAAACAAATGCCGTGGTTCGTCCTCAACCCTTCAACCCTTGCTGCCACCCCCCGTACCATCCCTTATTTCGACCGTACAGTAGGCGAGGGCGTCGGCGTGGCCTAGCCTGGCGATTGCATAAGACCGGGCCATGCCGATACGGGGATGCATGCCCTGCTCTACTCTTCCTCCCACCCCCCGATACCCTCACCCTACGTCTAGAGCCCTCCGTTCACACTCACGCGGGCACATTCGCGCACACCGGAAGCACGGTTCACCTCCCAGCGCGCTGCAAGCGCTAGCGCCCCCTGTGTGTGTTTCGGTCCACCCTCCACCACCCCCTCCCCCTCCCCTCCATCCCTACCTCTCATCGCGCACTCTTCCCCAAAAAAAAGGTCCCAAAAAACGCCTCCACACCCCAGGGTCCCGGGGTGGCCGGGGGAGGGGTGCGCGCGCCCCTCCGCGTACCCCCGTCGTTTTGCGTTGTGTTTCGTGTCGTTTCCCCGAGCCCCGGGGCTTGAGTTACCGGGTGCGTCGTAGCTGTTGTTGTGCTGTTGTTGTTGTTGGCGTTAGCCCACGCTTAGTCCGGCAAGGTCAATGACCAGGACCAGGAGCACAGGGAAGCGTGCAGCCCTCCCCCCCTCCCCCCCTCAAAGTGTGTTTTCCCTTTTTTTCCCTGTCATTTTTTATTGTTGTTGTTGTTGTTGTTGTTTGGTTTCTCCTGCCCTTCAGCCGCAAGCCGGGTCAGCTCGTGCTCGTGCTCGTGGCCATCGCGGGCCAATCAAGTGTCTTCCGGGGTAGTGGAGTGAGCAGACAGGAAGCCTTTCCTGAGCCTTTCTGTACCGCGGGCCATAACAGGCTCCGGGACTACGGGAGAACGCGACTGCATTCTGTTCTTGGGCGAAAAAGATGCAGAAAGGAAAAGAACGAGAAAGCGAGAGAGAGAGAGAGAGAGGGATGAAAAGGGAAGGGATGGCGGGCGAACACGATCCACCGCTCCCACAGATGCGCGAACGATCGCGAGCAGCAGCAACAGCAGCAGCCGCTCGTCACGATCATAAACCTGACCTTAGCGAACATTCCACTGGGAACCCGTGTGCAGGGGATGGCAGGGGGGGTTTGTCGAATGTCGATGGTCGCTGTTCAGCCCGACCGCAAAACGGGAATGGTTGTAAAGGGTGCAATTGGCGCTCCGTCGAGAGCAAGAGAGAGAGCTTAATCGCGAGACCAATAGCCAGCCAGCCAGACCAGATTCTAACCTCCGCAGGGGATGATGATGATGATGATGTTCGAGCGCGGGAGCGCAGAGTGTGCGGGTGTGCGCACGTTACGACCACGATCGAGATCGAGTTTGATCGCCACATTGCGCCCAGTTTGGCCCGAACGGGGTGCCAGACTCTCTCCAAACCGAGCTCATCCAACGGGGGGTAGAATCGCGTACGAGAGGGCGAAGTATAAGGATGCAGGTCATCTGCAATCATCCTAGCCATACCCAAACGTCGAGCCACCGAACCCGGAGATTAGCTTTTCTCAGCGACTCGCTGGTTGCACCTTTTTTTGAGGAACGGGAGATAAATGCAACCCCCTCCCTTACCCCGCAAAAGGGTGCATATCAAGAACGCTATCATCGGCAGGGAGGGGCGATTGCAGGATGGCGACAAAGCACACACACACACCATCGTCATCGTCATGTGTGCGTGAGTGTAAGTGAGTGTGCGTGTGTGTGTGTGTGTGTGTGTGTGTGTGTGTGTGTTTGGTGCAAGGTTTTCCCTGGAAAGCTTCGCGAAACAGTCGCGAGTAAAAAGTGACGCGATTGTAAGATAGGAAAATATTGGAAGGGAGGGAGGGAACGGGCGAAACCATGATCCTGACCACCGCAACGCATTCCCCCTTCCCCCTACTCCCCCTCCTCACCCACAATCGTCGTGATCAATCTCGGTCGTGAACGGTCCACGCTCCGGGAGCTCTACTGCACGACGGCACGATGGCGTTGTTTCGGTTCGGGGCTCGGGGTGCGCCAAAACTCAGCCCCCCCCCCCCCATCCCCTCCCATTCCAAGGAGTGGATTCCCGGGGGGTCACGCGGGAAACGCTCGGTTCGATCGATCCCCTCAGCCTCAGCGGCTGCGTGACGGTCTCTCTTCTTCTTCTTCTGCTACTGCTGCTGTTGCTCCTCTTCTTCCACCCCCACCCCCAAAACTATCATCCCCATCCCCTCTACCGGTGACGGAAAAATAGGAAACTTTTCGGAGGATGCCACAGAAAAGCGTCTCACGCTTTGGGGAGTGGGGTGAGGGGGAAGGGGGTAGGGGTTGATGGAACGGACCATCATCAAGGGCTCATCGCCTGTGCTGCGAGCCCGCTGCGGAGGGCGTGATCCGTCCGCTCGCTCCAAGCTGCGTGGGTGGTGAACGTAACGTCGCGGAAAGGGCGCGCGCGCGACAGAAAAAAGGAGGTAGGGAGAGGGGTAGGGGAGGGCGTGATGCGGTGCACGATGCGTTCTGCAAGATGATAGGGCTGGTGGATGGGGTGGGAGGGATGCATGTTGGGCACGACTGGCCTGGCGCTAGGCTGCGACAGACTGCGAGGCACGCAGCCCGCTTGCTCGTGCACACACACACACACACACATACACACAAACACACACACAACGCTAGATCAGCTTGCTCAGCTACCCTCTCTAACCCCTCGTTCCGTTGTTCTGTTCTTCTTCTTGTAATGGGGTGCGGGGGTTGCGCGGGGGGGGGGGGGGGGGTGCGCGGGGGTGCAGCCGCGAGCGTCGAGATCGAGATCGGGGCCAGGCCAGGCCGCGGTGCATCACGATCGTAGCGCGCAGCGTAGCGCAGCGCAGCGCGAACACGACACAACACGCGGGCTGGTGAAGAGGTGAAAAGCGTGCACCGCGAGCGAGTTTCGCGAGATTTTCCCAAACCTTGCCCGCCCGATCGTGAGTCAGGTCGCGACGGCGCGATGGTGGGGGCGGCGCGGCGCAGCGCAGCGGCAGCGGCAACAACAACAAACCGACGCCACGACGTCGTCGTCGCCGCCGACGTCGGTTTGTGCGCAGGAAACTCCGCAGACTCCCCTGAGGGGAGGGGGAGGGGGAGCGGATTCGAGGAAATTAGAGCGAAGGTCAAGACAAGGCATACACACACACACACGCCCGGTGCCCGCGCGAATCACGAGATTTTAATCAAAAATCGTTGACTCTTCTTTCTTTTTCTCTCTCTCTTTATGGCGCAGGACGCTGCTGGCGATGACGACGACGATCAACGCAGCGTGAGCGACGTGAAACTGTATTGTGTTACTTCCATAGAGAGGAAGAGAGAGAGAGAGAGAGAGAGCTATGAGGGAGAGGAAAGGGGGGGGGGGGGGTGCAATCGTGGTTTATTGTCGGGGACTCGGGACACTGTGCGGACGCTAGACGCTAGAAACGCGATCGCCTCGCCGCGCAACACTCTTGCTGTAGGCTGAGAAGCCAGTGACCCAACCACTTCTTCCCCCCTGCCCCATGTTTCTTCACAACGACCAGCAGCACCAGAGGTGGACGCCACGTCCAATGGTTTGGTCCAAGAACTCCAGGGAGAAGAAGAAACCTGGGGCCTAGGGACCCACAAAGTCAGTGGGGTTGATCGGGGGGGGGGAATGCTAGGAGGAGGTGTACCGTTTGCCGCTCGTGATAAGCCTCCCTCCCTCTCCCCACCCCCTTCTGGCAATTCCAGATCACGCACGTCGACCGGGACCCAACAATGGGAGCAACCAGGATGGTAAAAGTTGTCGAGTCGAGGAGTCGTCGGTGCCCGCAAGGGGGGAGGGGGTTGATCCTCTGGCGACAACGTCGCCGTTTCGCGCGGCCGTGGAATCGCGGCTCCATTGTTTCGACTTTTCTGACTGTCGTCTTCCCGGGAGGATCTTCGTTCTTGGATCCCGCGTATGTATGAGGATCTCTTGTAGAATACCTTGTGAGATATCTTGTTGTTGGTGTTGTTGGATCACCCTTTTTGGGGGTGGAAGGAGAACCGTTCCCGTGCGAAGATCGATGTGAAAGTGTGTGTGTGTGTGTGTGTGTGTGTGCTTGTTCCAAGGAGCTGATGAGCCCAGGAATCCCAGGCGGACGTAGTCTGGGAATATAGCATCCTCCCTTAGGGACTAAAAACCCTCCCCCCCGAAAGGGATGTTATCAGTCCAGTCCAGGTCCCCGGAGTCCGTCTCTTTCTTTCTCTCCCTATATATAGCTCTCTGTCTCTGTCGCACTCTCTCTCTCTCTCTTTCTCTCTCCATTCCATTCCATTCCGAAATCCAAATCCATTCCGAAAATCGTTAATTAATCATCCAGCATCCAGCAGGAGGCGAACTGGAAATGATTTGCTGGTCCATCTAGCTAGCTCGCCCGCCAGCCAGCCAGCCAGCAAGTGATTGGTCCTAGTGCTTCTGCTGTTGCTAGCTGGCCCCTGGGCCGAGCAAAAAAAAAGTCAATATCGGACCGGACGGTGCCACCGGGATTCCGTTGGATGCCAGGATCCAGGACCCGGGGAGCAGTCTTAGTATTCCTTTCCAATATCCTGCCTTATATCGTGCGATGAGCGATGATGCTAGGTAGGTAGGTGGGAGGACGGGGGAGGAAAGGGGGTTTCCATTTTTCCCGATCACCCGATCCGACGCGACGCAGTGCGGGCGGTGGTGGTGGTGAAGCAGCACTCAGCGCAAATGCAAATGGACATCCTCACCTCCCACGTCCGGCGTCCTTTGCCACCAACTTTGCGCTTTAATTGATGATGTTTGAGGCAGACAGATCTCGCGGGGGAGGGGGAGGGGGTGAGGGGGAGGGGGTGGCATAGGAAGTTCCCGCACGGGGACCCGGGATACCGTAATCGAATTCCCTACATCCCCGCTCTCCCCGCCCGCCCTACGCCGGCTTCTACCTACCTACATCATGTGTGTACATCCTTACACACACACACACACACGGATATAGGCGGATCCTCGATCTTCATCGTTCGATAGACACTAGACACTGGCCGTATGTAAATTGTGCGCCAGTCCTCCACTCCCTCCCCCTCGCCCACCCCTCCTCCCCCCCCCCCCCCTTCCGGACTCACATTGCACCTATGTGAGCTCTAGAGCCCGGGGAAACCCCTACTCCTTCCCCTACCGGAACACACCTCCTCCTCCCCTCTTCCGCCATGTCGTCTTCAGGTGGGGGTGGGAAAAAGGGGGGGGTAGCACTTTTTTTTTTGTTGTTGTTGCGTCGTGCATCCTCCGTTTTCCGCCAATCCGAGAACAACAGCCACAGCCCGGTGCGCTAGGTCCGCCACCGAGAGCAGTGGCAGTATACATAGGCCACCAAGGAAGGGGTTGACAGGGGAAGAGAGAGGTGTGTGTGTGTGCGCAAAACGTCGAAATGAAAAAACGGCCTCGGGAGCTGTCGGGAAAATTGGCAAAAAAAAAGAACACCCCCTGGCCGGACATTAAGACCGGTAAGAGTGGAAGAGAGTCCGTCAGCGTGCAAAGAGAATGGCGAGGAGATCTTTCGTTAGGAGGAGGCAGCAAATAAGACACACACACACACACAAATACGAGCGCGAGCAGCTCCTATATGTGGTCATGTGTCGATTCGCGTCGTGCCGATTTTGCCGATCGGTGTCCGTTGCTCGAGGTCCCGTGTGTAGTTACGGGTGGGACGGGTGTGTGCCCGGGTCGTCCTGGCAGCGTCCAGGCGTCGTCGTCGTCCTGGCATCGGTCCTCGTTCGCCTATTGATGAAGAATTTGTAATTAAAAATATGGCAACCAAATGGAACGAGGTGACGCCTGTGATCGAATGCGCTCTTCTGCTATCTCTCGCATTCTCTCTCTCTCTCTCTGTCTCTCTCTCCCCCACCCCCTGTCCGCCATGACTGGGCTGGGTTCGGGTCTTTCGCCAATTTCAATTAAACCGTCCGTCGGCCACTGCCACCGTTCCGTGGTACGGATGTCGAATTTGCAATCGATCAATAACTGGACCGAGGTCCGGTCCGCGCTCTCCATTGCTCGCTGGAGCTCGCCGAAGCTGGTAAACTTTACCCCCCCCTTTCCCACCCCACACACGCGCGCGCGTGGAGGCGAATGGTTTTATTTGTTTTCGTTTTTTTGCGTCTGGCTCGTCCTGGCAACAGTCCTGCAAAGCAGGGAGAGGTCCGAATCGGCCGTGTTGCCTCTTCGCCTGCTCTTGGCTGGGCTGGGGAAGGGAAGAGGGTACAGGGTAGATCGAGCCCGGGCTTCCGGGCATATGTGTTTCCGTGGCGATCCACCGCGCCAGGAACCGATAGAAACCGATGGATCGCTGTCGCGGCCCGGAGCACCGGGGGTGGCGTGGGGGAGGGGGGTGGTTGAAGGGGGTGGGGGTGGCCGTAAACCTTTTTTTGTAAGGGAAATGGTTTGCTGAGATAGTGATCGGAAGGGTAAGTAGTAAGAGTAGATAAGGGAAGAAGAAGAAGAAGAAGATAGGTGGGAGGGTGGGATTGGACGGGGTGGGATGGGCTGGGAGGCCGCTCCTTGATGAATCAATTATTCACTCCGGACCGAGACCTGGCCGGAGAGCCTGGTACATAGCGGAAGCCAAGGAAGCACAAGCGCCACCGCCTGCTTGTGTGTGTGTGTGTGTCTTTTTCGCGTCGTGCAAAGATGAAAAATTCTATGCACAGCAAGAAATTAAAGAAAAACAAAGAGAGAGAGAGAGAGAGAGAAAGAGAAAGCAAGAGATAGAGAGAGAGAAAGAGTAAAAGGAAAGAGTTACGTGGCAAGTAGAGGAACAAGAGGAAGGTGGGTGGACCGCCGCCATTAGACCATCCTTGGAACCGTGGCTTCTGGCTGGTCACTAGCTGGTCACATGTCCTGGACCTGGAGGCCGGTGATCGGGTGCGAAAAACAAAAGGGATGCGAACAACCCCTATCACCCCCTCACACCCCTCCCCTTTCCGCCTCCCCCGGCACCCCCGGGAAAAACAAAACAAACAGCAGAAACTTTAAGCAAAACAACCCCCTCCACCAAGAGACATACGAGCAGGCATAGAGTGAAGGTTAAGGGATGGGGGCTGAGGGATTGCGGGGGAGGTGCATCGGCAGAATGCGGTCCGATGGCCCGTGGAGTCGGCGGCCCAAATGTCCGAAATCCACCAATCAACGTCGCATGTACCCACCACCACCACCCCCGCACCCGGGGACCAGTCAAGCCAGAGGGTGGAAGGAGGAGTGGTCTCGTCGTCGTGTTGTGTCGTCGTCGTCGATTGCCGGCTGCTGGGAGATGCTGGGAGTTGCTGATGACCACTGGTGCTGCGCTACGCTGCATATGCTGCATGTGCGGTGCACCACCGTGTGTGTGTGTGTGTGTGTGTATCTGTGTATGTGTCGTTAGCCTTCCTTCCGGTACGTACGGGCATACGTGAGACGTGCAAGCGAGCGAGACCGCACGAGTCTGTCCCCGATCGGCAGGGCGAACATGACAGCTCCTGGTGGGGGGGGGGGGGGGGATGAGGGTGTATATCCGGATATGGCCGTATGTATGCCAAGCGCACGCAGCCACACACGATGCACATACGCTGAGGACGACGACAACGACGACGCCGAAGCCGATGACAGGACAGGGTGTTTTCGGAAAGGTAAGGTAGCTTGTGCGAAGGGGATGAGGGTTGGAATGGACCCAAAATGGACGACATCTCGCGCGCGCCCCGACTGTGGACGGTTGGACAGGTTTCGGTTGTCCAGCTGTAGCTGTGCTAGCCTGGATGCGCCACTTGGGCGCACACTAAGGGGTGGGGGGGGAGGGGTTGTGCGCATCCCCCTCCCCCCTTCCTTTTGGAATGGCTTTTTCTGGGGCTGACAATTCCCTCAATCTAGCAATGTATCGACCAAGGGGACCATGTGCTGAACCGTTCGTTCCCGGGCAGCACACAGTAGCCACCGTGGGGAGGGGATGAGGGGTGAGTCTCGGGTTGCACCCCCCTGTTGCATCCCCTTGCTTGTTGCGAACAGAGGTAAGGGGATGGTGCGAAACAAGGCACACATTACACGGGATCAGCCATCACCGAGAGAGAGAGAGAAAGAGAGAGAGAGAGAGAGAGAGAGAGAGAGAGAGAGAGAGAGAGAGAGAGAGAGAGAGAGAGAGAGAGAGAGAGAGAGAGAGAGAAATAGAGTGGGGGGAGAGGGATTGATCGATCGTGGATCGAGGAGCGGATGATTCTAATCGGTGGTGGTATCCGAAGGCTTCTGACGTCTGACGGGACCTATTTTTTGTTTGCCAAATTATTTTTTTTTACCCGACATTTAAAATCCTCCCTTTCCGACCAACCGATCGGATTGAGTTTGATTTGATCGGTTGTTTGTTAAATTCCCGCTCTCTCTCTCTCTCTCTTTCTATTTCTCGTTATACCGCGGCATGCGGTTGGAAGTGGTGGTGGTGGTGCACGTCGACAAGCGCGGTTCATTTCAAGACTACTTCAAGCCTGCAGCAAATTCGATTTCCTTGTCCGTCCTTTGCTTAGCGCGGCAGTCAAAAAAGAAAAATTCTTCGCAACTCCCGCTCTCCCACTTCATTTCCACCCTACCTACCCTGATGATCAAAAACAAAACCGAACCCGGAAATCTGACCGGAGCAAAATGAAGGAAAATTCCCGCTGCCGGAAGAGAGAGAGAGGAGAGAGAGAGAAAGAGACCGATCCTTGTTGGCCGAATTCGCGGGGTGAAGGGCGATGGAGGCGCATTGCACACCAGGCGATGTAACACACCAGGTTAGAGCGCGCCGTCCCGTCCTTTGCCGGCCGGGAAAATGCTTTTTTCGTGCACTCGCGCCCGTGTGTGTGCGCGGAGTATGTATTCCTTTTCGGGAGTTTTTTTTCTTCCGACAAGCTGTGCATGTGTGTGTGTGTGTACGTGTGCCATTTTTTTCGCTGCCGTTCCGTGGTCAATCCGTTTCGCTTGTGTATCGTTCCGTTTGCGGTGCTTCGATTGCATTGGAACACCACACCGTACCACACACACACACACACACACACACACACTCACTTGTTCCTTGTTCAAAACCTTCTTCCGATGCTACTGATGCTACGTTGCGACGTGTTGGTCTCCTTCATTTCGTTGCTTTGTTTGTTGCGCTGCTGCTGCTGTTGTTGTTGTTGTTGTTGTTGTAGTAGTTCGTTTTGTTGTTTTCGAGCGATCACGGCACGTCCGCGGGGGTTCGCGACTCCGCATCACCCACTGGCATGCCAACTGCCAATCGCGCGGTACCCCTTCCCACCACCTCCCCTCTTCTGAGTGCATTCGCCAGTCCTGTGCACACCGCACTTTTGGAGCACATAATGTCCACCTCCACCGCGCCTTCCTTAACACTTCGCCCACTCTCTCTCTCTCTTTCTCTTTCTCTCTCTCTCTCTCTCTCTCTCTCTCTCTCTCTCTCCCTCTGTTCTTTGTTTTTACATTCTTCGGGTTTATTGTGCCGCTATACCTCTCCCTGTCTCGATCTTGCCTGCTCTCTCTTTCTCTCTCTCACTGTCTATCCCTCTCTCTCTGTCTCTCTCTCTCTCTCTTTCTTGCTGTTCCTGCCGATGCGTTTGGCTCGATTTCCCGAATTTTCCCTACCCTTCGGTGGCTTTACCAAAAATACAGCTCCACCAGAGTGCGTGTGTGTGAGCAAGAGAGAGTGAGTAAGTGAGTGAGAGAGAGAGAGAGAGAGAGAGAGAGAGAGAGAGAGAGAGAGAGAGGGAGAGAGATTTAGGGAGACAGATCAGGGGGTGGAAAACTCACGGGGGGGTGGCAAAAAAACGCGGCCACAACAGTCCGGTTCCCCAGGAGAGAAAGAGACATATAAAAAGAGAGAGAGAGAGAGAAAGAAAGAGAAAGAGAAAGAGAGAGAGAGAGGACCTGGAGGTTTCCCAATATCCTGGACCAAAGGAGGTTCGAACATCAATCGAAGCGAAAATCCCTTCGACCACGTCGTCGTCATCGTCGTCGTCGTCGTCGTCCTCACTTCGAGCGAACCTGTAGCAGAGTATGTCCATGCGTGTGTGTGTGTGTGGGTGTAGAAAACGGGGAACGGGGCATCGGTGGGTGGGTGGTTGCTGCACATAACAGGGAAAATTCCCTCTAGGGACTGTGCACAGTGTGCTGAAGACAGTGCTGGCCATGATTGTGGCACTACCTCCCTTTGCGTTGCCTTTCTTCTTCCTTCTCTTCCTTACTGCACCCCCGGGATTTTTGTTGTTGCTGTTGCTAGCAGCTTTCCACTAACTACCTTCCCCCGTCGCTTTCTTTTCTAGTTTTTTTTCGTTTGTTTGTTTGTTTTCCACGCACCCTGGCGTTGATCGTGCACTGTAAAACCCGGAAAATCCCCATTCCCGGAAAGAGCGTAGGAGAGTGCGAGAGGAGAGAGAAAGAGAGAAAGAGAGACAGAGAGTTAAGTAAGGGGCAGGACGGATGGAAGGGGTTACTAGATTTGGGTGGCCAGTGGGTCGACACACACACACACACATCCATACAGACAGATAGACGAACACTCAGGGCAGTGCAAGGCTTGACGCTTCGCTTCGCTGCATTGGACATCCTGGACAGGACAGGACGGCGGCGGCGGCAGCGGCCTGGAATGCTACAGAAAGAGAGAGAGAAAGAGAGAGCGACGAGAGAGTGTGCGTGTGTGTGTGAGACAGAAAGAGTGAGAGCGGTAGAGCGAGAGAGGGTGGTTCGGTCCGGTTTGGGATTTGCCAAACTTCGTTCGCTCTTCGTTCGTTTTGTGCTCGCATGAAGCTTGACCCCTTGCGACGACGACGACGACCAGCTATCGGTAACGCCGGGTGATGCCGGGCATCGGCACCGCTTACACCCCCAACACCACCACCCTCACCATTAGGCCTGACGGTTTCTCCCGGGACGGGCCGGGCCAGTAGGCGTTATGCATTCCGATGCACCAATGCGCGGCGCCGGGGAAAAGTAATCCTACACCCCACCTCCCCCTCCTCCCCTTCCCTCACTGACCGCTTGCTGATGCTTTCTCGCTCGATGCGCTAGTGCGCCAGGGCGTACCCGGCACGTACACGCACACCGCGTATGCCCACACATCCTGATCTGATCCCTGACGCATCCTGACGCAGTTCCCTCCCCAGTTGCTCGCTCTCTCTCTCTCTCTCTCTCTCTCTCTCTCTCTCTCTCTCTCTCTCTCTCTCCGGCACACTTGTTTCTCTTTCACTCTCGCTGTATCCATCTCTCTCTCGCTTCGACTCCCTTTTCGGTCATCCCCCAAGCAGGGGATGCATCCCCGTAGGGGTGCATGCGGAGGCTGCACGGAGCAGGGAACAGGGATTCGGGGCAATTTCGGGGGACGCATCGACCACCTAACCCCCAGAAGTTCGAAGTGCGTGGTGCAGGTGAACCGGTCACTGCGCACTACCCACGCACATCGTCGCCGTCGTCGTCGTGTGGTGTGAGAAGAAAACGCATCGCACACCATCGCCACCACCACCGCGACTGCAGCCAGCAAGTCCTGCAAGTCCTGCACCACTGCAAATAGCCCCTGAATAGGGGCGTGTGCGTATGGCCACTGTCCTGCCATACCATACATATGGCAGCCTATGTATACATATGTAGGCCTGCTGCTGCTGCTGCTGCTGCGTCGTCGTCGTTGTTGTTGTTGTTGCTGGTATTGCAGCATCCCGATACAGGGAACAACAATACATATAAAAGACGTTGGGGAAGAAAAAAACCTCCAAAATAAAACAACCCTCTTCTGGTCAACGGTGTACCGCAACGTACCGGGAAGAAGATTTTGTGTATTGGAAAAGGGGAAGGGGAGGGGGAAGGGGAGGGGGAGGAGGGTTTATAACTTTCGGAACGAACTTTCCGGAACCGGTCCCCGTCCCCGTCCAGAGTCTTGCGATTGCGAGTAATGGCAGGATCGAAGAAGATCGAGAAGTAGTTCCAGATTCCAGACGAACCAGATCCTTCCAACTGGAGGCACTAGTTCAACGGTACCGGTTGATCGCGCTGCGCCATGTCTGGTGAGTCTCCGGGAGCGTCTCTCGTTTGGAGCTCCGGAAGACTCGGGGAATTGACTTGGACCTGGATATTGCATCGGCTGCTGTGGCAGCGGCAAAAGATCCGGAACACCGGAACATCTGGCATCTGGCAGCGGGCATGCTGCAAGTAAGCTTAATCGCTTGGGCGTAAAATCCCTGGCACCCGGCTAACAAACCCCCTGTTCAGGGCCAGGTCGTCATGATTGACAGATTAATGCTGCTGGTGGAAGGCCGGGGCCGCGACGCGCGGGATCACCATTTTATTGGTTGTATCGCGCATCATCATCATCGTCGTCACGCACTCCGTCGTCACCTTGCCGGGCAGCCAGCCAACCAGTCCCATCATAACCGGAGCGAGGTGGCGAGGGCCGACCAGATCGCACCTTCACACGCCTATTATGACACATAACTCAAAGACTCAAAGACACCAAGGCGACACCCAAGGTGGCAGCAGCAGCAGCTGCAGCTGCAGCAACTACCGTGTATTGATTGATAATCCGCGCTGTTGTTTTGACGTCCTGACCTGAGCTGAGCTGAGCTGAGCTGAGCGGAGTCGTAAACTGGCTCTCTGGCGATCGCAAGCAATAAAATGCGCACAACGACATCGCGCCGCTCGTTCGCTCGTAAAATTGCGCGCGCGCGCGCGCGCGCGTCCGTGTGTATGTGCGCACCTTGTGGACCTTCGCTAATTAGCCTCTAGAATCCCCCCCACCCCCACTCGAGGGCTGGACGTGATCGGATCAGAGGAACACTGGGCACACTGGGCTCAGCGCTGTTTCGCACACTTTATGGTCGCCAATTGGGAATGGCCTGCCTGGAGGACAGTTGCATCGTAAAACCGAGCGAGCACCGTCCGCCCGCCCGTCTGCGGGTCCCCTGGGCCAAGAGTCTGCTATGGCTCGAACCATAGCGACCATAAAGCCTCGCGAAGTCAATATGTTGATCTGCGCGCGCGCTCTGGTAAAGGAAATGCAAGTCTTGTTTTGTGGCGCGGGTTTAGTGACGCGGATTGGATTGAACGAAAATCGTGACGTCATCGGTGCCAAGATGCCGCCATTTCGCTGCTTTGGATATCCACCGTGACATCTCTCAGGACAGCATCACAAGTCACGATCATCGTTACGCGCCAGGAGGAGATTCTAATGTAGGTGTGCACAACAACAACAACAACAACAACAATAGCGGACAGGACCGGTGACAGTCTCTTCGGTTCGGCCATCTTGGACCTGGACATTGAATTGACGCCTCAGGACGAGCAACAAAAAAAAACAAACGAGAAGACCAAAAATGTGTGCATTAACAGTGTGTGCGTGCGGCATAGAGAGAAGCAGAGAGAAAGAGAGAGAGAGAGAGAAAAAAAGAGAGAGAGACAGAGAGAAATAGGGAAACGAAGAGAAAAAGGAGAACATTTCCGCGTCGAGCTGGCTAACGAGCTGTGACAGGCGAAGGATAGCACCCCCGCACCCCCTTCTCCCCTCCCACCCCTCCGAAAGTCCAAGCGATCCTGCCGAGCCAAGGTTCATTTGTCAGCGTCAAAAAGTGACGCAACGAGCGCAACGACACCAGGACTCCCACACCCTCTCCCGGTATTATTGTTTCTCGCCTGCAGCAGCCAACCAGTGCTCCCGCTAGAAGCGGGTTCAGGGTCCCGAATCCCGAAAAAAGTCCTTCGCCTGGACATCAACATGACGGTAAGAGAGAGGGAGGAAGTGAGCGAGCGAGAGAGAGATGGAGAGAGAGAGAGAGAGAGAGAGAGAGAGAGAGAGAGGAAAGGCGCGGGGTCTAGTGCAAGTGACAAATGGATGCTGGCGCTGGGGGTTGGTTGCAGTTGGTTGCAACAAGGGATTTTGGCAACGAGGGATGAGGGTGGGGAGGATGCATCCAAAGCCATCCATCTTGCCACGCGCAATTCCTTCCGCCGTCCCCGGTCCTGGTCCTGGTCCTGGTCCTGGGGTTTTTTTGCTGCCCGCCATCCCACCATCGCAGCCGTCGCGCGACGCCGGGGCCTAAAAATCCATCAATCCATTTCGATGAAGGACGGGAGCGCATTCAGCGCACCCTGCCCTGTCCGAGAACAGGGTCCTTTCTGCTGTTCCTGCTCGGAGTACCCCGCTTTGCAAAGATCCCGAAACAATATCATCATCATCAGCATCATCGGCAGTAGCAGCAGCAGCATCATTGTCGCTTGGAGGAGCCGTTGCCAGCGGGGGGGTTGTGGTGGTGGTGGTGTGGTCCGATGAGGATACTGGAGGGCAGCGCAGCGCAGTAACAGCAGCAAGTAGCAAAGCGAGTGCACTTTGCTCGCCGTAAGAGCGGAGAGCGTGGCCGAAGGGCTGTCATTTATCAAGCTGAGGCGTTTGGTTGTTGCTGTTGCTGTTTTTTTCGGGTCCTGGGTTTTGTGCCCCGCTTTTTCCTGCCCGTCCTGCTGCGCCATTTTGTGTGCCCTTTTTCATTGCTGCTGCTGCTGCTGCTGCTCCGGTTATTGTTGTTTGTGTTGTGGTGCGCCGCTCTGATAACGCCATCGTCAAAGCAAAATGGAAGTCAACAATCGGACTGGCCTGGGGAAGGGGTGGGAGGGGGGTGGTAGGAGCGCAGGATACGTGTATATAGATAAATAGACGGAACAGCCCGGTTGATTGATGTCCTCCGTGGTGCACTCTCGAGAGCACATAGTCATCGTCGTCGTCGTCGTCGTCGGTGCGAGGCAGACCTCGAGAGGATCGCATAATGCACCTCTTTTCGTTGCATTACAACAAACACACACACACCCAGGACCTCGCGCAACGCACTTGATCGATCTGCACTCCCCCCTCTGGTCGCTAGTATCTGCTAGTAACATCGCGACGCGACACACCGCGGGATCATCCCCCGTTTCCGTTTTCCACGTTTTGCATCCTTTCTAAGCCTCGTTCGCTCGTGGGCGCAGGTGAATCTAAAAGCGTCCATTAAGAAATCGTCATCCAAATACTTGGAAACGAAAACAAAAAAATGATCAGGGCCATTCAAATATGTGTGCGAGTGTTGGGTGCTACCACCCCCTCCCCTCCGGGGGCCTTACTCAACACAACAATAACACCACACAACGAAGGAGAAGGAGGCGCCCGACGCACGCTACCGTCGTCGTCTTCGGCGGCTTCGTATGAACCCCGAGCGCGCGCGCGCTCGCAACCGAGAAGTGTGAGCGAAGCGCCCAATTTTCGCCCCACAAGCTCTCAGTTCGCCCGCGTTGATGTTCGGGTGTTTTTTGTTGTGTTTTTTTTTTCGGGGTGGGCGAAATGATGGAGAGTGGGGAGACCGAGCGAAAACCGAAGCGCCCAGCCGAGTCGTCGCCGTGAGTGTCGTCGTCGACCGAGGCCGACGATATCGTTGTCGGGGAAATGGGTGGCACTCACCTGTGCTAGAGCGAGCGCGCACTAGATGGTGCGCACTGTTTCCCTGTTGCTGCGCGTTCGTGCACGCACGGCTCGGCCAGCCTGCCTGCTTGCCTGCATATGCATTATGCAGCAGACGAGCTGTCGAGATGCGTGCGATACGATGCGATTTTGACAATTCCATCACACCTCTCGCTTCTTTGTATGCTCTCTCTCTCTCTCTGTTTTACACATATATTCTATCTCACATATACTGTATCTCTTTCGCTATGCGTGTGGTTTTGTGCAAATGCTCCTTCATTCCGCCTATACTTTACGGCCTTGCCTTGCGCTGATATTCCGAGCCAGGGAGACACTCAATGACGAGTGGACGGTGAGTGGTACACACGGACACCTAGGCCTGTACGCATATATAGGCTAGCAAGGAAGAGGAAGCGAGCAAGCAGCGGCACACGCTGGACACGTATCGAGGGACACGGAGTGAGATAGAGAGAGAGCGAGAGTGAGAGAGAGCGAGAAGGTCTGCGGCGTAGAGTTCGCGCTTGTCGCCCCTTCCTGCTCGCTCACACGCATCACCACCGCAAAAAAAGGTAAAGGTGCATGCAAGGAAGGTGAGATGCAGCAGGTGAGCGCGATAGAGATGGATTGCGAGCGATTAGATGAGCGCCCCTGGCCGGACGAGCGAACGAGCGTGAGCGAGTGAGAGGGCAGTAAGGGTGCGCTGATTGCGCAATGTTAGGTGCAAGGGGTAGTGGAGGGTGAGCGGGCTGTCGTGCGAATGCGTTCTGAGTGAGTGCCGGCCGTCGCCGACGTCGACGCCGCCGCGAGTGCACACTCGAAGCTCGACCGCGTGAGTGTGTGCGTGTGTGTGTGTGTGTGCGCCGGTGCGAAACGGTGCGATAGCGAGTGACGCAGACGATGTGCACGAGCGTGCACGAGAAAGACACAGAGCGAGAGAGAGCGAGAGAGTGATAGAAGGGGTTTAGCCGGTGCCAGCCGGGTAGGTTTGAGGGGCGGGGAGGGGTGGGAGGGGTGGGAGGGGTGGGCCTGTGTTGCGTTTGGCCGACGACCGAGCTGGCGACCGAGCGAGCGCCCCATCAATTAAGCCCGAGTCCACGCATTCGGATTCGGAGTTGTGCGAACGCATATTCGCAGCAGCAGCGGCAGCGAGCGGCAGCAACACCACGGCAACTCGGCGTCGCAGCACACTGTGTCGCACTCTCGCAGCGGAACCAGACACACAACCCAGCAGCAGCAGCAGCAGCAGCAGCAGTAGGACCAGAACGGTGGTGTGCATCAGTAGTAGAGCGCCAGTGCAACGGCAAAGCAGCAGCGGCAGCAGCAGCAGCATCCGTAGCGGCAACAAAACCAGAAGTAAATCTTAAAAGCGTCATTCCGTACATACAGAGTGGTGCACCGTTTCGTGGCAAGGCGCGTGGTTACGGTGTTTTTTTTTGTCTTTGGGGAAGATCCACACCGACCTTTTTTTTCCCTTTCGGTTCTCTTTCCGTTTCCGTTACGCTGCCGTCCCGTTTCTGGTGGTCGATTGGTCGCGCGTATATCGCGGAGTTGCGAGCGTCGCATCCCTTTAAACTCTCCCTTTCGACTACCCTCCATCCTCCGTCCCCCCCTTCCTTGTTCATCCGGTGGCACCAAGTTGATCATCAGCCGTCGTCGTCGTCGTCGTCAGTCACAAGAGAAACGCCACCAGCAACAGCGGCGCATCGCTAACACCAGGCCGGACACTTCCGGAACACTCTGCGTACCCGGTGGGTGGGCACAACCCGGGCACAAGTCTCCTGCATCGACGACACCGGGAGCGAAGTGTTTTTTCCGCGTGTATTCCGCTCCACTAAAATTGTCAGTCTGTCCTTCGTTTAGGTGCCTAATTTGTGATGCGTGTGTGTGTGTGTGCTATGTGTTTACACGTGCTTTTCGGATTGAATAAAGGAACAGGGTGATCCTTAGCGCGATCTTGTGACCGACGATCGGGATGTACCATTTGCGAGGGACTGTTCGATTAAATTGTGCGTTCGTGTGTGTGTGTATGCGTGCAGTGCAGTTGTCAGAACGTGTGTCATCATGTCAACCAAGCACTTTACAGGAAGGAGATCAACAGAGCGAGCGAAAGCCCACCGAGCGATCAACCCTGCAGTTGCTTCCTGGAAGGCTCTGAGTGCGTGCGTGTGTGCGTGTGTGTGTGCGTGTGTGTGTGTGTTGCGTGCGTTTTCGAGTCTACGATCAATCTCACCACCCAGCAGAGCGCAATCAACACGACAAGCACAAGCGTCTCCGTTCCGTTCCGTTCCGGACTGCTACCGGAGCTGGCTCACGATCTCACGAACGCGGACTTCTTCTATTGGTGGTGGCAGCAGTACTGCTGGTGCTTGATCGAACTCCCGCGTGGTCACTACTACGCCGAACCAGCTAGTAGTGTGTGGTTCCAGTGACAGAGAGTACAGCCCTGCATTCTTTTTCCCCCTGTCTAGGCTGTTGCTGCTGGCTTGACATTCGGCTTTCGATCTTTCGCAGCACAAACAGCCTGTGCACCGGTTCTGTGTGGCCATATGAAGTACACAAAACCTAACACGCTCGTGGCAGAACGAACAAAGAGTTCAACTTTTCGTTCAACAACAGGAAGCGCAACACAGCCGTCGGGGCTGCTGTGACGATCTAGGGGGGGCCTTTGCGTACCTAGATGCGAATTCCAGGAATTCTCTCTCTCTCTCTGAACCACCGCCGGCCACAGCGGCCACAGACTTCGCAGACAGACTGCTTGGCGTCGATATCGAACGACGCTTCGCCGAAAGCGACGAGTGAAAGGGGAACCAAAGGGTGGAATGATTTTCGGTTACACCCTTCCTATCCTTCCATTTGTGGTGCCTGCAGTGGTGCTGCACACCAATATCCTGGAGTGTGTTCGGATTACTGCTAATCGAGGGCCCTCCAGGGTGATTGCCCTTATTAATTACGCGTATGCGTTTTGTGCCTGCGTGCGCGCGCGCGTTCGTTGTGTGCGATGCGCTGCTCTTCATCTATACTATCTACTGCTCCTCTTGCGTCTCCTTTACCCCTACTTCCCGCTCACAATAGTTTTGGATCTAGATTCGTGGCCATCGTGCTGTAGCCCCGCTTTTGTTTGGTCGTTTTCGATGGAATCGTCGCGTCCCGTTTCAAACTGACCATTCCATTGTTCGGTGCTTGTATGTGTGTGTATGTGTGTGCTAGTTGCGATAGTAGCGATATCCATGATCATTGATTGGGTGATCCGGAATCGTGGTGCATACGTCTCGATGTTGACAACAAACATCTCTTTAGTTGATTTGTTCATTCGTTTATCACAGAGCTTTTACTGCTGCTGCTGATGCTGCTGCTGCTTCTACTGCTACTGTTGTCAAAGCGGTTGTTCGTTCGCAACCCCTATGAGTTTTCTTATGAGTCCTGTTCCACTGCTCTAACGCTCTTTTTATTGCTTCCCTTTCTCTACAGATCAGAACAGATTGACTGTCGTACACGCAGTGAACGAGGCGCACGATAATAGCGGGCCCATACCAGAAAGAGAGAGCGAGAGAGAGAGAGAGAGAGAGAGAAAGAGAGAAAGCGACAGAGATATAGAACCAAACCGATGACGACGATGATGAGGATAATGATGATGATGATGATAAGGATGATGATGATGATGACGATGATGATGATGATGATGAGCAATTAATGCAAGCGAAGAGTGAGAACCTTCAAACCGGCACACCCCACAGACAGAGAACCGACAACAGCAGCAGCAGCAGCCACCCATAAGCATAAATAGTAACAACAACAACAACTAAAACCAACGATCCGACAACGATCGTCATCGATTGTACCCTGTGTGTCCCCCCGACGATTCCCTGTTTCCCGCCAGAACGAAAAGGCGAAGAAAATCTAACCAACCGCCACCCCCGCACCCACCACCCCGTACAGCAGAACGATCCTTCTGACATATCGCATCATGATCAGCCGCACCAGCAGCATTAGCAGCGGCAGCAGCAGCAGCAGCAGCGGCAGCAACAGTAGCAACAGCAGCAACAACAACAGGAGCAGCGAGGTGGCACGCTGCTGCAATCCGGGCAGCTCGGTGGCCGCCCCTACCGACCGATAAAGAGCAAGAGCGGCCAACGCACGCACCAGCGAGTGGTTGTATATGCACATCGTGTAAGTGCGCGAGAGTGTGTTCGTGTGTGTGTGTGTGTGCTGTGTGTGTGTGCGTGCCCTGTGTATGTGTGTATGTGTGTGAGAGGATGTGTGTGTGTAGTCTACAGTGAATGTGATCAATTCAAACCCCAAGGGATTATCGAAATCAAGAGACCGAACGACCGACCGAAAAGAAGGACGATCCACCTGCAGCAGGAGAAGCGACACCATCTCATTTCTCCCTCCCCCTCCCCCACATCCTCTCAGAGCATGAACGGTGGTGGGTAGGGTGCGTGGTAATTCCTGTGCGTGTGTGTGTGTGAAAGTGTAACGCCAATGCGTAAAGACACCCTTGGCGAACGCTGCGCTGCAACGGTTTAGATGCGTAGCCCCGCGTCTCCGATCACCTGTTGCCTGGTTCCCCGGTCCCACTCCTCTCAGTGTGCCGGAAGTTCGCCACCGCACGTGTGTGCGTGCGTGCGTACGTGAGTGTATGAGTTCGCGGTAACCACCGATCGCTTCAGTTCCGATGAGGAGGCGCCAGCACCGCGCAGGAGCAGCGCCTCGACGGTGTAAGACGACGAGATCATCATCCTTATCATCAGGAGTAGCAGCAGCAGCAGCAGCAGCAGCAGCAGCAACCAGCGCTCAGAGCAGTAGCTGTAGTAGCAGCAGCAGAAGAATTAACCACAACCACAACAGCAGCAGCAACAGCAGCAGCTGCTGCAGAAGCGGCGGGAGCAGAGGATCGACGGCGACGTCGACGACACTTCTTCTTGCCGAGGGAAGTGTCCTGCGTGTGACATTGACGAGCCCGCGACCAGGTGCCTTTTCGACACAACAACAACAGCAACAACAGCAACAACAACAACCCCAGCAGCAACACACCACACTTGACTGACAGTGTAACAGTAACATCAAACCCCACCACCACCATTATCACTACTCCCGTTATTACCAAACGACAAACGCCGCTACCGCATGACTTGAGAGTGATCACGACGATCAAGACAGTAGGAGTGCTAAGTAGCAGCAGCAGCAACACCACCAGTAGCAGTGGGTGGTGATCATCATCATCTTTTTCGCGGAAAGGGGAGAGGATTTCAGCAAACGGGCGACGACGGACACACAGTGCCGCTGATCTTCCCCCTCGAATCCCAATCGTGTGACCGTGTCCTTGTGTGTGTGTGTGTATGAGTGCGTGTCACCGGGCAGGGCAGGCACTTCGGGGCGTGCGTTCTTCTTCAATCAATCCAACAACCCACCAACCCACCCATCGCTCTGCTCCTGTTCGCCGCTAAGGAAGAGATCTCGCTAAGAGAGAAGGGAAAAAGGCACGACATCCGTGCCGTGTGTGCTGTGCCGTGCTGTGCTGTGCTGTGCTGTGCTGTGTGTGTGTGCGTGCGTGCGTGATCTCTAGTGTGCCGGTTGGGCCGGTTGTTTTAAGCGGAAGAGGTAGAGCCCCCTGCGTCCGGTTTTCTTTTGTGATAACGCGCCGTGTGCGCGCATGTGAGCGTGCATGAGCGTGCTTCCTGTCCTCTGTCGTCGGTCTCTCGAGTAAGGGATCAAACGCGCGTTGATCGATCCCGTGTTGAACCGTTGGTGCGAGAGTGAGAGAGCGAAAGAGAGGGTGACGGGACCATCTGGAGAGCCACAATCAACCTTCCACCACCAGCAGCAGCAGCAGCAGCAACAGCAGCAACAGCAGTAGCAGGATCAGTTGCATCTCTCGTCAACCTACCTACACACTCCTCGCAAACGCAACTCCCGCGTGATATCCTCGTAGATATCCCTTTGGAGGAAGAACATTGTGGAATCATCCCACAGCTCAGCAGCGCGACCGAGGTTCTGGCTGCGTGCTGTTTTGAAAAGGATTATCCGCGCTGCGCATCGCGTGTGTGTGTGCGTGTGTGTGCGTTATTCTTGCGTGTGACGTCACCGCGGACTTCGATAGAGGCAGGACTCTCAGCTCAGGATCGTTGCGTTGGTTAACCTTAACCCTCTCGCTCTTTGTTTTTGTTGTTGTTGTTGTGGATTGGAAGCAGCCAACCAGCCAGCCAGCCAACAGTGTCCGGACAGAGACAGTCATCTCCTCAAGCACTGTTGTACGATCACGACGATACGCCCGCGGCCCGAAAACCGCCGCCATCGCGTGTGTTTGTGTGTGTATATATATATATGTGAAATACACCTACCTCTCTCGCTCTCTCGCTCTCTCTCTCTCTCACTCACTTCGTCTGTGACACGCGCACACCGTGTCCCTGTCCTGTCAAGCCAGGTCCAGCAGGTCCACCAACCACCAACCTTCCTCCCAACCTTTCCCCACCGGTCAACCCTCTTCCCCCCTCCATTTGCTGCGGGGAAAGGTGCTAGGACATCCAGTCAACCACGAGCTTGTGTGCGCCCTCGGTATTTGTGTGTGTGTGTGTGTGTAGTCTGTTGTGCGTGTGCTCTGTCAATCACGCATACGCACACCTTCCGCAGCAACAGCGCAGCAACACACCACCAACAGCAAAAGCGACAGCGGGCGGGCGGACGGGCGGGCGGTTCACCGAATTCTGAGAGTGTGCCTTCAGCGCATACTACCCCGCAACCCGCGCACCCTCACAATCAACCATCTATCCCCCAACCCCCACACCCCCCAACCCCCGGTTTCATCCCCGCTGATCGGTCGCGCCATATATGGAGTGCTGGGCAGGAGACGCCCGACTGGCGAGTTACTACTATTAAGGTAAGTACCACGACTACTACTACCTACCTACCATTACTATTACTACAGCAGCATACCATTGTAGCTCAGCTTACTGAGTGGACTAGTTTTCCTTTTGTGGGGGGTTGCCAAACGAAAAATTCAAAATGGTGGCCGCGCGAGAACCACCAACTGCCAGGATCTGTTTTGTCGCGCCCCGTGTTTACGGTTGAAGGTTTTGAAATCGATTTAATGCCCCCCGAAACATGTGCAGAAGAGAGAGAGAGAGAGAAAGAGAGAGAGAGAGAGAGAGAGAGAGAGAGAGAGAGAGAGAGAGAGCAAGAGCGAAGAAAGAACGAGTGAGTGAACAAGTAAAAGGTCGCATAGTAGAGCAGCACTAGAATGGCACTTCCGGTTTTTCTTCGGCACCTCTCTTTCTCTCTCTCTCTCTCTCACTCTCTGTTGTTTTGTTTTTCTATTTTTTTTGCAATAGAGCGACTGATCGAGCGACACGCTGTCTGCTGGCTGCTGGCACTCGGAAGCTCCTTCTTCTAGCAAGCACTTCCTCCGCCATGCCATGTATGTGTGTCTGTGTGTCGTCATAGTATCGCAAGGATACGGAGGGGGGGGAGCCTTTGTTTTTGGTTTCTCGTTCCACTCGAGCGCTATGCGTGTCCCGGTGCTCGCCCTGTCCTGTGGAGCTGTGATGGTGGGATGGTTGCAGCGGAAGAGTAAGAGTGGACGGGGGTGGGGGTGCGGGTCTGTGATAGTGGGAAAAGTCGAGGGAGGCGTGGCTAAAAGCGCTCACCCTCGCTCTCCAGCCACTGGCCATCACTATCAACCACGATCCTTCCGACACCCTTCTCCCCCCCCCACCCCGTCTTCTCCCTTGATTACTCTTTCTGGCATGTGTGTTAGAGCCGAGCCGAGCAGCCGAGCAGGGGGTGGCCGCCATTTTCCTCGCCAACACAACGACACGAGGGGGCTGACGGTGGCGGCGGCCACCCTTTCCATCTCTTTCTCTCCTCTCTTTCTCCCTCTCTCTCTCTCTCTCTCGCTCTCTTTCGCTCTCTGTCTATTTTCCGCCGTCTCGCTCGCACACACTGTTGACGGCGACATCGTGATGCGCATCGCGGGTTTCGAGCGAATTGCATCGGGAACGACTCCTCGGGCAACGCATGACCCTTCGTTGGGCTGCAGCTTCGTGCAGCAATAGACCCCCTCTCTCTCTCTCATTCACTCTTTTTCCTCTCTTTCTCTCTCTCTCTCATTCGCTCTTTCTTTGTCTATTTTGGCGCGCCTACCAGAGGCCCTATTATTCCTATCGTCTTCCTCGTCCGGCGGCTCGCTCCTTCTGTTTGCAACCCCCTGCGTGAAGATGCACCCCATCCCCCATTCCTCTAACAATGCTGTCATGCGTCCGTCGCTTGCTCTCTCGCTCTAGTCACTAGGCCGAGGGAGGGAGGGGGTGGATGTTAGAGCAGGTTCATAGCATGGCTTGTCCCGAATCCAATGGAGCCGCCTCGGGGTGGTCTTGGACCTCGGTGTGACAAGGCATTCATCCCTCTCACAGCCCTTACCATTTTATCATTTCGATTGCGCCGATGGTCGAAACATATGTTCTCCCAGAGATAGAAAAGAAGAGAGAGAGAGAGAGAGAGAGAGAGAGAAATAGATATAGAGAAAAAAGAGGGACTATAATAATAGTAGCAACATAATTAAACCCGCGAATGCTACGCAGTAATAACATCACTAGCAGTAGTAGCGCATTCGTGTGAAGTCTTTTGGGAGGGGGCAGGGTGGGAGAAGACCAGATTGCAAGATTGCAATGGTGTGCAAGAAGATTCGTCCTAATGAACGGTTGTTGCGTAATCTCCAATTCCGCTGGTTGTTCGTACGCGTGCGTGTGTGTGTGTGGGTGTGTCTGCTACAGCATCAGACCACATTGAGGTCATCTTACCTCGCCAGCGACGCGCTAAACGCAACCGAGTAGCACCAGCAGCAATGTCCGGCAGGTGAGATAGAGAACAGGAGGATAACCGAGGGGAGGGGGGTGCGGATGATGTACCGAAAGGAGGGGCAATGCGTGGTGGCCGCGTGTGCATGTGACGTAGGGGGTGCGCACCATCGCACCAAGCGCGCCAAATCCAAACTCCGAACCCGTCCCAACCCGTCGGTAACGACGCACGACTTCTTGTCCCTTCCTCATCTCTTTCCCCCTCCCTCTTCTCCTGCTCGCTCGTCCCCCTTATGGTATATGAGAAATGGGAGGGGAGGGGGTGCGTTTTGCGAAATTTTCGCGCGGAAAAGTTATTAGCACAACGATAAAAATAACATCCGCGTGAGGGGAAGAGGGTGGAGGGGGGGCGGGGGCTTTGGCAACCTCCATTCAACAGCCCCTTCACTCTCTCTCTCTCTCTCTCCCCTACCTTCGCACCCCCGTTCAACCCCGTCGCGACACGGATACTAGCCAGAGCTCGGCGGTCGGTGGAAGGGAGGGGGTTGCACCGTTGCAAGAGCGACCAGAAAGGGGAAGGAGGGGATGCATTCGTAAGATAAGGGTGCAACATCCCCTTAACCCCACCCCCAGGGGGGAAAAAGGGTGCGAGAGTCACAGAACGATCTCCATGTGTGTGCTGCATCAAAGCAGAGGCAAAGAGGTGGGGTATGGGGTGGTGGAGGGGCCGGTGGGTTGGGTGGTAAGTCAGGTTTCCTCAAATTCCTCCCCGAAAAAAAAACCTCCCAAAGCTTACGCACACGCACCCGGTGTAGGCGCACGCATACACACATACAGGCACACACACACACCAGCATGACGTGTGTGTGTGTGTGCTTGGTGAGTCCGGGTGCGCACATGCTCTGGGCAGTAGCGACGCCGCGACGAAAATAGATGCGCTCAATAGATGCGGTATGGGTTCGCACACCGCCCATACACAAACACACACACACACACATCGCTCTCCTCTGCTGCTGCTGCTGCTCCACTGCTTTTGAGGAGGTGCGAGATGACCCATTTTCTTGAAGCTGCTCCGGGAGATGGCGAAGGCGACGAGAGAAGCTAGTGACTAACAGAGGAAAGGGGAGGGGGGGGGGGTTGGTGAGGAGGGAGGATGTTCAGCGCTCCATTAGAGCTTCTCTAATCACTCGCCGCTCAGCCGTGTGGGCCACTAAATGAGCGAAAGATAGAAGGGGAGTGGGGAAGGATGGATGGAAGGAAGGGGGGGGGGGGGGAAGGAAGGGTTCGGTTTGGTCACGTCCGTCCGTCCATTCGACCTCTCTTTCTCTCTCTTTCTCTTCTCTCTCTCTTCTCTCTCTCCTCTCTCTCTCTCTTTCTCTCTCTTTCTCTCTCTCTCTCTCTCTCCTCTCTCTTCCGCTCTCTCGTTGTCCTCCTCCTCCGCGTAATGCAATTTTCAGAGATTTGGTTTCGAAGCGCGAAGCGATGCACTTGCTCATCAGCGGAGGGGGTGGAGGGAGAAAGGCTAGGGGAGGGGGAGGGGGAGGGGGAAGGGGGTCTCGGCCATACGGCCCCACTTGACGACGACGGGATAATAGTACGCGCTCCAGGTCCAAAATGGCGGCCCCTAGTGGAATGTGCAACTGATTAGAGCATCCCCCGTCGCCGGGGGAAGGGTGCAAGCCAGAGGGAAGGTGAAGCGGTGGGCGACGTCGTTGACTGCGGGGCTGGTGGATGCTTAGACTGCAAAGAACAGATTAGCCATAGGGTGCGAGAGGGATGATGATGCCGAGGGAGCACGCGTGTGTGTGTGTGTGTGTGTGTGCGTGTGTGGGGATGGCACGATGGTGAGGATGGTCTCTCCTCTCTGTTTCATCATTCTCCTAACAACAGCCGAGAGCCGAGACACTGGGGGATGAGGAGGTGGAGCTGAGGATGGTGAAAACGGGGGGTTGAAGGGATGGGGTTGAAAGGGCGCGCGTGTGTGTGTGAGATCTGTGCATCCAAGTGCAATTCCATGCAGCCCGCCGCAAACACAGGCCTTCACCAACCAACGGCTCCATTCCCACCACCTCCAGCCTAGGCCCTAGGGGATGATATGGACAGCTAGCTAGTAAGTAGAAGGAGGCTGCTGTGGTGAAGGGCGGAGGAGGGATGAAGGGGGGGTGCAGCGGTTGTGCAACGATTAGATAAGATTAGCGTTAAGATGGGATCGGAAGACCACGCTACCTGTTTCTGGCACTGGCACGCACACACACAGGGACACAGGCACACACATTCTAATACAGTGCACAAGGAGGATGCTCAGGAGGAGGGTGCACCACCACCGCGAATGCGCACAATAGTGCCATCAGCAGAGAAAGAGGGAAAAAGTGAAAAAGGGAGAGAGTGAAAGGAGAAGGGTGCGGGTTAGCAACGCTCTAAAGTAGCGTGCGTGTGTGTGTGTGAGTGTGATGAGGTCTGTCCCAGATCTTTCCGGCCGCTGCTCCTGAGGATGCACTGGAGATGGGGAGGGGTAGGGGGGGGGAGGGTGCGTTGAACCCGAAAACTGCAACATTGCAACCCCACTAATCGCCTAGCCCCTTGAAAAAAGGAAGGAAGAAAGGGGGAAGGGGGAGGGCTTCGAGATAAGAAGCAATAGAAAAGGGAAGAAGAGGGTTGTTGCCTGAAGCTGCCTAGAGACACTACGAACACAGGGCCGGTGGGGTGCAGTGGAAGGAGGAGTTTGTTTTGATCAGTCCCCGACCAGAGTTTCCAAGTGCAGCGGTCCAGTACATCCCCGTCCCCGGTGCTAATGGGACGGGGAAGGGGGTGGTGGTGTGGGGGTGTAACTGCTGCATATTCCCATTATCTCGTCGGCGACGTGCTCTCTGACCGAGTCCTTCAAATAAGCACGAACGAACCACCAAACACCCCCACGATGTAAGCACGTTCGCTCGCTCGCTCGCCCCGCAACCTATGGGGGGGTTTGGGGATGAACCATACCCCCCACACCCCTTTGGGAACACAGGCCCAAGGTTTTTGTTGTTTTTGCGTTGTCTCCTTGGCCTCCAATACCGGACGAGGGTAACATTTAGACACTTCACACGGCCAGATGCTCTCAAAACCCCCTTGCAACTACCCCGCCTCCCCTCTCGCTGAGGGGGATGAAACGTGTCTTCATGTTTCGGAGGAGGTTCGTAGGGCGGGTAGGGTAGGGTGAGTCGCTACGTCGGTATCGGAGCCCGATGTGTTGTGGGATGCACTTTTCACCGACCAAATCATCTCCTTTACCAAATTGCACCCCCACCGCCCCATGCTAAAAGCGCAACCACGGTGTGTGCGCGTGCGTGTGTGTGTGTATCGCGCGTCGTCACTAAAATTAGATCAAGAACCCTTCTTCTCGCGTGAGCAGCAGCAGCACCAGTAAAAGCAAAAGCAAAAGTCATCCCCATCCCCTGCGATGGCCTCGCCATCTCATCCCTTTTCACCAATAATTCCGTCATACAAATTACGATTACGCAAGTAATTTGCGCGCACTTGCAAATCCCAGCAGCGTGAGACGCCAAGCTCTACCCCCCCCCCCCCCCCCCCCAGCCCTTCTCTCTCTCTCTCACTCTCTCTCAGATCAAAGCAAAGCAAAGAGAAAGAAAGCGAGAGCAAGAGAATCCCGGTCCGGGGTGTGTCCCATCTTTTCGACGCACGACGAAGGCAAACGCACCCGGACCGTGGTGGGGTGGTGGCAAATGTAAGTCAGTAAGTCAACGCAATGTGTCGTCGCGGCGGTGCATAACGAGCATGCGCGGGGCGGCGCACCCCCTGTCACCAAGCCTCCTCCTCCGTGAATTCTGCTGTCGTCGACCCTCTGCGCGCTCTGCTCGTAATCGCCAGCAGCCGGTTTTTGCGCATCTCCCTTTCCACATCCATTACCTCCTCAATTCTCCTCCTCCTTCTCCACTCACCTCATCTCATTTCGCCGTTCCGGCTCATCATCATCATCATCATCTCTGCTATACTCGTCTCTTCATCTTCGCGATTCCTTCGCGCTTGCCCGGAATGAAAACGAAAGCCAGCGATCGGCGAGAAACAAGTGAGAGAGTAGGGGAAGGGTAGTAAGATTTTCTGGGGGTTGAACCGAGGGAGGGGGATGCGTATACGCACCCCGATGTGCCGCTAGCGTACGAGCGACCGATCCGGAAGGGAGGACGGGGGGAGGATGGGCGATAGAGCGCGCTTGTAGTGCGTGTGTGTGTGCGTGCTGTGTGGAGGATGACCTTGAACGAGAAACCGAATCGCGAACCGCTTTTGCGCTGCTGCGGGCAGGCAGGCTGTGTGCGAATGGCGAACAGGCGGAAGAGCGCGAAATGAACCCCGTGAAGGGGAGTAGTGGTGGTGGGTTAAGGGGGTGAGGGATGTAGATGCGTTGCGCAATCCACACACACACACACGCGCGCACACGCACATACTATGGCCAGCCGGCCGGCGAGTAGAAACCGGTTTCAATGAATGGGCAAGGAGGGGTGGGGGGAGGGGGGTTGAGGGATGGTTTCGCGCAGTGTGCGTGCGTGTGCGAATCGAATTCGCCGCCGGGAGATCCCCACACACAAGACACAGATGATCGCTGCTGGGGCGCGCACGCGCTTGCGTAAAAAACCTTCTCAAGTTCACATTCGCGAGTATGTGTGTGTGTGTGTGTGTCGCATTATACGCACGGCGACGACGACAGTGACGCTTGAGGCCATGAGCTTGAACCACGAGCAGCAGCAGCAGCAGCAGGCGCGCGTGTGTCAATGTTGCGTCAATGTTTTTGCGCGAATAATTTTGCACACAATGCTCGGGCGCGCGCGTGTGCGTGTGTGCGTTAGGGGTAGCGTATTTTGTGTTGTGTTGTGTTTTGCAAACCAAACACAAACCAACAGCGCACCCCTCGAGGAGATTAGGAGGAGGAGGAAGAGGAGAATGGAGAAGAAGAGGGGTCAACCCCTAGAACAGAGTGCGTACGGGTGTGTGCATGTGTGTGTGTGCGTGTCCCCGAAATTTGTGCCGAAATTTTGCACAAAATTTCGTCTCCCCTTCTTTCCTTCAATCCCCTTTTCCCCTCTCACGGGTGGCTGCGCGGCGCGCTTAACCGTGCGGGGAAGCGGAAAAAAAATTTGCAACCCTCTCAACCCCCTTTCCTCCCATTCTCTGCCGCTCTCCTTTCCTCTTTCTCTATCTCTGGCACGCACCCTTCTAATCGCCCGCTCTTTCGCTCTCTCTCTCTCTCTCTCTTCCTCCAGTGCGCGCTCGCGCGCTCACCACACCATTGAGCGCGTCTCCATTGCTAGTGTGTGTTTGTGTGTGTGTTTATGGCACGCATAATGCGGCCGTTGCTAACTCTCCGCCTGGTGGAAGCCTAGAACTTAGGAAGCGGACGGGGCTTTTTGCACAAAAATTGGCGAACTCCCTTCCTTCCCCCACGCCCCTCTTCTCTTCCCTTCGATCCTACTCCGTCTCTCGCACACTACTAGCATCACTGCCTAGCATCATCATCAGTGCGTAGCGTGTGCTCTGCGCTGCTTTCTCTCTCTTTCTCTCTCTCTATCTTTTGGTGCGAATTTTGGTTTGGTACTTCTGGCAACACCTTCCTCCCTTCCTTCCTTCCCTCCTCCCCCTCCCCCTCCCCCTCATCAGGAAACCGGTCGGGAGGCACCCTGACATACCAGAAGCCATATCTAAGCAGCAACACACAGCAGACCCAAACCGCTTAGCCGCACTCGCAGACACACACACACACACACACGCACACGCACACGCTCCTCTAAACACATCACACCAACACGCCGCAGTCGAAGCATGCCTCTCTCTCTATACTAATCACTTGCGTGTGTGTGGAGTTTGCGATTTTTTTTTTGCGGCTCGTTTTTGGTTCGCGAATTTAGTCTCCCCCCCTACTCGCTACCCCTTCCCCCCACCCCGGGTGCCACCTGTTTCATGTCCGCTCGTGGTTCTAATTCCTGCGCGTTCAACAAAAAAAAAGAAACAGAAAAAAAATGAATGGAAGATGATGGTTCGCGATCGCTCGCGATTGTCGAGAGTGTCGAGTGTGGGAGGCGGGAGAGGGGAGGGAAGGGTGAAGAGTGGCGGTAGGAAGACTGTTGGGTTGACAACAGCGCGCAGCAGTGGACGAGACGAGCTCAGCGGCGGGAGTTTTTGCAAAAAAAAAAACGAAGAAAAAACTTCGCGACACAACCAAACCTTGTGCGTGCGTGCGTGTGCGGATCTTCGCAATATTCTCTCTCTCTCTCCCTCTCTCTCTCTCTGTTTAGCTTTCGCATTCTATCTCTTCTGTGTGCGTTGCCGAGGTCATCCGTTTGCTTCGTCTCTCCTCTCCTCTGCTACTGCTTGACAGTTTGGTTTGCGCACAACCAAGGATGGGAGGGGGGGGGGGGGGGGTCTATGGAGATGACAATGTACAATGCGTGCGCGAGTTGGAGTTGGATGGCAAGGGGATGATCGGAGGGGCATGCGGTCACGAGGCAAGAAGGAGAAGGAGGTGGCCGCCACATTGGCGAATTTTAAAGCAACCTTGAATGGTCTGGGATCGACGAATCGCGCATTGTGGTTTGGGGCTGTCTCCGCACCCTCGTCTAAGCCGCCCAGGCCGCCGACTCCGCTGCGCTCCGACTTCCGCGCACTGCGACTGCTGCTACTGCTGCAGCCTTTTTTTATCGTTTTTTCGACCTTTTTGGGGGGTAGGTTTCACCCTTAGGAACAGCTCGAACTGCTCCGGGAGACTTCCCGTTCCAGAAGGTGTTCAATTCCAACGGACTGGAGGATCCTTGGATCCTGTTCCTCCAATACAGAGGAGTATCTTCTTCTTTCACACAGCAGCAGCAGCAGCAATTCTTCTTCGACTTCCGCTTCAGACTCTCCAGCATAAGAAGCAGCAGTATAGATGTATGTCGGAACAAGTCTCTTTAGTTTGTAGCACACCTGAGTCTGTCTGTATATTCGGATCTCTTTCGGTATGTTTCTGTCTCTCTCTCTCTCTCTCTCTTTTTGCGTCAGTGATTCATCTAGCACAAATTTCCGCTCAAGCCCAAAGCAGGGAAAAGAAGCTATCTTCGTCTTCTGTCTGGGAAAATGTGGAACCGAACCGAGAGTCGCGGCGCAACGGACTTTCCAGTAGCGACCCTAAAGAGCTCATTTGGAGCAGCTTAACATCTGTCGTTGATGAGCTGATGAGCGCGTTAGCGCTAGTTGCTGCTGCTGCTGCTGCTGCTTCCGCATCACCACACCAGACAGACAATACACCACACACACTGACACGCACACAAACATGCGCTCTGACGCTCGCATTAGATACGCCAGATAGTAATAGCACAGAACACACGCGCCGGCAGATTATGCGCGTTCGCCCCCTGTTTGGGGTTGGCCTTGACCAACATTTGGCTTTACGCATGTCTGTTTCTCTCCTGCTCGCTCCCTCATACTCGGCATACAACTCCCCCAGAAGTGCGTGACGTGACGGCGCAAACATTTACGCACTTTCGTGGCTTCTTCGCTTTACCTCTAGGGAAAGAGGGAGGACTCTGTTGGCGCTCTGTTGTTCGCGAATCCAACGAATCCATCTGCCATTGATCGTCCATAGGGAAACCCCTAGGATAAGAGTATTGGCCAGGAGAGCAATTTTCATTGGGAAGAAATGTTTGCTTTGCTGCCATAGTTGGCGACATTAGTGCAACTTTATTTCAGACACAGCGGTGCACCCACGCGAGCAACTATAGTTTGGCACAGCCTCAAAACATATGCAGCAAAAATGCACCAAGCAAGGTGGAAGCCTAAGAAAAGTTACAATATATAAAAAATAAATAGCGAGTGAAATGATATAAAATTGAAAAGAAACAACATTCATTTTGACAATTGTTTGACAGCGAGTAGTGTCCCCCAGCGAGCGATCACGCTAGCGGCACCGTTCGATCATAAAGAAAGTTTCTTTCCTCTTAATCATCGGCTTCGGCCACAATAGCAAACATTCTTTCAATTTCTCCTTGTTGACAGTTTCATTTTTTTAAATATCTATTTTTGATGATATTAACTGCTGGACCGGACCGTTGCTGGCCGCGCGCAGCTTTATACACGATCCGTAGCATCGGCGTGTATGTGTGTGTCGATTATACAAAAATGATCCGAGAAAATAGAAGAAGACATGAAAACCTCGATTTGGATGGTCTTCAATCCGTACCGTGCCGTATACCGTCCATAAACCATCTCACTCACAGTTTGCCCAACACATTAGCCTCTTGCAGTTTTGCTGGTGATTGATAAGAGGGTCTGGCGGAGACGGCCAGGGCCTACTCCACTGCTCGGTATTACATTCGCGAATCTTGCTTGCTTCTTTTGTCCCGTTCCGCGTACGATCCTTCTTCTTCGAGCCTTCGCTTTCGCTCTACAGTCATTCGTTTGCTGATTTGGGTGCTGCGCTGTTTCGAACACCGAAAGTGAAATAACCTTGACACATAAAGTGTTATCGCGATAACGAACCTCGACGACGACGACGACGACGACGACGACGACGCCGCCGCCGAGCGCGACGTCTAAGGAAAAGGTGTGTTGGTACGCTCTCTCTCTCATACATACACACACACTCACACACAAACACTATTTGCGTGTTTCTGCTGCTGCTGCAGGGAGATTAGGTGCTTAGAATAGAGGCGCGGTTTTGTTTTTTTATTTTAAAGAGGAAGTGTTTGTCTTGAGACACCTAAAGAGGGTTGGCCGTCCAAGAGAACAAGGGAGTGGGTGGGAAATTCTCTACAGCACCCTGGAATGCACGGGATTGAATGGCCTGATCGACAGTTAGTTGATCATCGAGCAGTGATCTTAAGGGGGGCTTTGGTTATTTCGGGTCAAAAAAGGGCTTATTTTTGACGATTTTTAATGAAGAAACCATCAAATTTAATTAATTCAAAATAATCTTATATTAAACAACAACTGTTCAAGAATGTTTGGTTCTATTTTGGGGAAGATTTGATCAAAACTACGTCCATGGCATCCAATTTAGAAAGGCAAGTTTGCAAAAATCTACTTTTTGTGGTGTACTCATCGTAGCCACGTGCTGGGTCATCAGAAATACTCAAATGAATATTCTTTAGTTAGATTATAAGGTAATTCAGGTAGCCCCGTCGAGTTTGTGTTAAATTTCCCATTTTTCAATTTTTGGCAGATTTTTGAAGCTGAAAAAGTTATGCTTTTTTCGATGTTTTCTCAAATAACAAGCTTTACATAATTAAAAAAATTATTTAAAAAAAAGTATCAACAATTTTAACAAAAACTCGACGGGGCTACCTGGTAAATAGTATACAGATTATGTATTGAAAATTTCAAATCGATCGGTCCAGTAGTTTTTATGCTACGATGGGCACCGACTTTGAAAACGTTGGTTTTGGGAATCGCGATTCAAAAATTGCGTTGCAAAAATTGCAAAAATTGCAAAAAGATGCATTGAGACTTGTATGGAAGGCGGGTTTTCAAAAATCAATATTTTTGTCAGTTTTGCTTTGATTGATCCCAAATTTTCACACAATACTCTTGAAAGCATAAGCATTCATAAACAAATATAAAATCTAAATGCGAAGAAATAAAATAAAATACCTAAGCCCCCCCTTAATCTACTCTAAAAAGAAAAACGTAACAATCAAAGCACATAGATGTATATGGGTAGGGGGGAGGCAGGTATTAATATCATTAATAGGTGTCGTTACGCAACCATCGAGGCTGGACGAACAGCTTCTAGGATGAACCTAGAACCTAGAACAGTAGTATCCACCTTCGCCAACGCCACATCCTCCAAAAAGCTACGTCCGATACGTACCGCTACGTCACGCTCAACATACACACACACACACACACACAGCGCACCCGAAAACGCTACGCACGCACCGGGCACGCAGAACCCTCTATTCCTTGCTCCTTCGAGCTTCGAGTTCGTCGCGAGTCGAATCGAGAGCGATCGAAAAGTGTGCGGTGCGTGCGGATGAGAAAGGAGAAAAAAGGAGAAGAAAGAAGAGGGAGAAGGAGGAGAGAGAGAGCGGAGACGCGCACCACGCGGTCGGTCGGCTTTTGAGTTCGGGCCTGTTCGGTGTGTGGAACACCACCCAGCGGCATGTTGTGGCATTATCGGCACCCCCAAAAAAACACAACCCCCTTTTCCAACCCCTCCCCTTCAACCCCTACGCGCCCTCCACCGGTCCATCCCTCGGGTCTGTCTGTCTGTCTGGCGGTCGGTTGTCGGTCGTCGTCACGTCAGGGGTGCGCGCGAAGAAAGGGGTTGGTACGCCCCCCATATCACGGCTGCATCCACCCCACTGACCCACTGAGAGGTCGAGGGCACGGGCGCGCCCCCACCCCACCCCACTCATCAACATCATCCCGCGGTGGTCACTCACGCACGAATGCGTGAGTGACCGTTCTTGGGCGGAATGGCGAGGGGTGGGTGCGTATACGACGTGCGTGTGCGAGTGCCGCTGGTGCCGGCTCGCGCCCTCCCCTATATTCGCCCGCCTGGTGCGTGTGCGGTGCGTGTACGCACCCGAGCGGCGGCGGCGGCTGGCTGCAGGGGCGAAAAGCACAAAAGCGACCAGCAAGGGTGCAGTAAAAGAGAGAGGGAGGGGGTGTTTTTCGGAGGGGTTGAGGGAGGGTTGCCAAACTTTTTCGCCCCGATAAAAGCTCCCTTCGCGCGATGTGCGTGTGTTCCCCCCCCCCCCCTTGATTTCGGGGCCCGAAACTGGGACCACAAAACCACTCTCTCGTCTGTCACTCTTTGTCAGTCAGTTAGCTGGTGTCGGTTGGTGCGTACGGATGCTGCGGCGTTGGTCCGGTGTGTAAATAATGATTTCACCAAGGCACCTTCCGGTGCCGCAATCCACACACCTTCACACCCATAAGAGGAAGACAGCAGAGCGAGAAAGGAGCGCGCAGGGTGACACACACGTGCGCTGCGGCGACGGCGGCGATGGCGGCGCCACCTGTGGAATGTCCCGAGTGACCACCACCACCACCGCTAAGGATCAACTTCGCATCCTCGCAGCTGCCACTCACGCACAGCACGTGGAAAAGAAGACGAATGGGCTTAGCATGGGCGCACCGAAGGGTCTGCACCCTCTGGGGGGGGGGGGGGGGGGGGGGGCGATTGTCACACAATCATTGCCACAAATCATCATTCGTCATTCGGTCGGCGTCAACATTCGAGTAGAACCCCACTTTTGACCACCCCAATTCTACCACCCTTCGTACGCACACACACATCCACACACATACACGTAAACATATGTTGACTGGTCGGTCCAGGTACACGCGCCAGGACATCATTTTCGGGGGACAATTTCGCTGTCAATGTCGCACTTTGTAAAGCTTCTCAAGCCAAGAGCAAGAGGTAGTATGTGAAGCAGGGGGGGGGGGGGCTGTCTAGACGCACATGACGCACTCTCTCATGACACCCATCCCCCACCCCGCGCCCTCCCTAGCCCTGGGGGAAGCGTCTGTCGCCGAAGTAATGTCCCGAGTATCCTGTTTCGCAGGACAAAAGAGGCACACGGACAAGGGAGCGAGAGAAAGAGAGAGAGAGAGAGAGAGAGGAGAGTGAGTGAGTGACAGAGAGAACTCACGCATTAACGAAGCGAATGGTGGGACGGTGGGTTTGGGGCGGCGCACGCAGGATCCACGAGGTTGTTTCGGAGAGAGTCCGTTCAACCTGTCAACCCAGTGCGCGAGCGCAGCAGAGGGAGCAAAAGGTGGTATAGGTGGGGGCGGGGGAGGAAAAAGGGAGCAAAAAGGGATCAAAAAGGGAGCTGTGGAAGGCACAGACTAATAATAAATGGTAACCAAACGACCAAAACCGCCACGGAGAGAGGCCTACTGCGCGAGAGACCAGCCAGACCAGCCAGCCAGCCAGACAGACAGACAGACAGACAAACAACCTAGACAGACAACGCCACTAGCCGTCCTACTGCCACAACCACCACCCTCGCACCCTCCATCCCCATCGGTCGAATGTCCTGTTGGGTTGTCGTCGTCGTCATCGTCATCGCAAGGACGGACGGAATAAAGGGAGAAAGAGAATGTGTATTTGCCTGTCTCTTTTCCAACACAACGGGGAGGGTGGGGGCGGGGGATGGGGTTGGAGATGAATGGGAGTAGTGCAGGGGGTGATGCCGGCATGCTTTGACGGCCGGATTTCTCGTGATGATGGAGGCTGTGTTCCGTTTTGGTTAGAGCACCCCCTCCCTCCCTCCCCCGGCTTGGAAGACGGTGTAATCCTCTTTCTCGAGATTATGGGATAGAAAGAGAGAAAAGAGAGAGAGAGAGAAAGAGAGAGAGGGCAGACGAGTGTCTGTAAAGGACTTTCGCAGACCATACCGGATGTCGGGGTGCGGGCGAGGTCTGTAAGGGTGTGTGTTCCTTACAAGAAAGCCACTCTTCAATAATGTGTCTCTCTATGGGTGTTTGTGGGTGTGTGTGTGTGTGTGTGCTCGTGCAGCCAAATAGCTGTTGAGATGATGGGCCCGGCGTCTGGCGCGGAACCCTAGAGGGTGGATCTACGGATGGATCAGAGGGGGGATGTGTATGTGGCTACTGCCCCTAGCTGTGGTCAGGGGAGGGAGGGGTGCATGGATTTGGAAAACTTTCCGTTGGCAGGCGTCGACGTCGTCGACGTCGTCGTCGTCCACAATTCCATATCATCAGGACGAAACCACTCCAACCCCCGGCAACAGCACCCCCCACCCCCCAACCCTGTTGAACAATCCACAACCCCCCCTTGTGACGTCTGGACCGAGGATAATGACACCAGGCCAGGAGCTGCACACCGTTTGATTGTGTAGCGGTGGGCAGGCAGAGCGGAGCGCGCAGCAAGTGGGCTAGATCGCCCACATTTTCTCCCTCCCTCCTTCCTTCCTTCCTTCCGCTGCAGACACTTTTTGGTCCTAGTGCCATGTGCTGGGCGGATACGGATGTGTGTCGTCGGTCTCGCGGCTGGAAGGAGAGGAAGGTATTTGATCATCCAGAACCGAAAAAAAACAATATAAAAAAGAGGGAGAGGGAGAGAGAGAGAGAGCAAAAAAGAGAGAGAAATAGGAAGCGAGAATATGAATAATTATCCAAGCTCTCTCTCTCTCTCTCTCTCTCGAGTTGCATGCCTTTAATATTAGTAGTCTGCTACTGCCAGCCAGCCAGACGCACGCACACGACGCACTTGATCGACCCCCTTGCCTTCGGTTCGCCGGCACCGTTCATCCCCCCTCCCCATCCACCCGCTCGAGCCCGGCGGCTCATTTTTACGCATTCGCTCATTAGATATGTATGGGCCCCTCTCTCTTTCTCTCCCTCTCTCTTTCTTTCTCTTGCTCAGCCAGTCTACCGTCCAAATCTCCGTGCAAACGCTACCCTGCGTGTGCGCCGCCACCCCAAAACAGACCACACTACCACCACCCCTTGCCACCCTAGTTTGCAAAGAGCTCTCCAGTTACACGAGACGAGAGGATGGGGGGAGGGAGGCCACGGCGACCGAGACACGCAGTGGCTTTGGTGGAAGCCTTTTGAACTTGACATCCAGTGAACTCACTGCTTCGCCTCTCGCATCCCCTCCCCCCTCCCTTGCCTTCGTACTCCTTCTACCAAAAAACAGCTGCTGCTGCTGCCACCCCTTTGGGCGCTCGTTCCGACACTGCCTTCCCTCCTCCCCCTCTCCTCCCCTCCCCACCGCAGTAATAGAGTCTAGACTCACCCTTCCCTTCCCTTCCTCTTTCCTCTTACTTCTATTCACTGTCGCAAGCTCTGTACGCTTTCGGTTCGGTATCTACTCCTCAAGGTCTCAAGTGGAGACGAGCCAGCGAGCCAGCCAGCCAGTCGGACGACTTTAGGCTGAAGATTGTGCGTGCCTCTGCACGCCTGTATGTGTGTACGTGTGTATGCGTACGATGCCATTTTTGACTGTGCCTGTCGGCTGCGCGCGGTGCGTACGATGTTCATATCCGGCTCCAGTCGCCGAAGCCGAAGCGGCCGCCGTCAGTGTCATTTGCCGTTGATGCGGCCATCATGTCATGGTGGTAGTGGTGGTAGGCTACTTGTTACAGCTGCCGCTCGATATGCCTGTTGGTTGCGCGCTTTTTTGATGTATTGTGTGCGTTGCTCCTGCGTTGCTGCCTAAGGCTGTTTGTTAATAGTGAATAGTGGAAAGTGGGCAGCGATAAGAATTGGCGGGGGATGAGCTGAGCACTATTGGTGCTGTAGACGGACGACAGCTCGGTGCTGTCGTCGAGAAAGAGAGAATGGAACACTGTAGTAGGGTTGTTGTACTCTGATTTTTCTTCTTTTGTTGTAAAATTATAGAGATTTTTAATACTTCTGCAGGTTTGTTGGCCTCTTTACTCTGGCCTAATCACACACAACACACACACTAACGCACAAACATGCACATCTACACAGTTGTAGCCCTTCCGTTTGCGCGGCATCCACTCCTCCTCCTCTTCCCCTCTCCTCTTGATCGGTCTTATCGGGCAGGCACGCTGGTCTGGCCGAGGCCGAGGGATTTCATTATCAATGTCAGGGACAGAGCAGAGTTGCTGCTGCTATGTGTCGGTTGTGCAAGATGCTATGCATTTCCCTCTCTTCTTGCCCCACTATCTATCTCTCCGCTGGATGGATAGATGAACTGCTGCACAACGGGCGGCCGGCCAGGGGCGCTTTCACTCGCACTTGACGCAACTGCGCGTGCATCGCGCTCAGCTCATTCTAGCTCCATCCATGCGTATGTGTGTGCGGCGTCACGAGCCGTTCTTTGTTTGTGCGATCACTGGCTGGAGATGGCGAGGTTGATGCTGCAATATTCTCGCTCTCTCTCTTTCTTTCTCTCTCTCTCTCTCTCTCTCTCTCCGTTCACACTGTGGTGGTCGGTGCGCTGCTAGCAGCTGTTGCAACTGCGGGTACAATCAGAGCAACAACAGAAACGATCATCACTTCTGCTTGCATGTATGTGTGTGTGTGTGTGTGTGTGTGTGTGTGTGTGTCCATGGAGAGGAGATCTGCACTGCTGCATCTCTCTGTCTTTGTCATTCAGAAAGTCTACAAATCTGCCACCATCGCTGTCATCACTCGCCGCTCTCGTGGTGATGAATATCCGATCGCGTCAGCGCGCCATGGAATCACCAACACTCAAGACTGTTGTAGGTGTAGGTGATACAAACAACCGTACACTAGAGCACCTGTTAACAGCTGCAATCCAATCGATCTCTCCCTTTTCGGATGTTTCTACACACACACACAGGGATGCGAAAGCGAAATTTTTATATTCAACGACGAATCATCCATACAACACAAATATTATTGGTGGGTGTGTATAGTGGCACTTGTCCCAGTGGTACGCAAAATTGCTTAGATAAGTTTAATTGTCTACAGTGCATGACATCGTAAAACCGAAAATAAATTCCGCAAAATAACTAAACACACCACGCACTGTGGTACTCCACGGTGGGAGAGAGGAAAACAAATCGTTTTGCATTCGTCTGTCAAAAAACACGTAACACCTTTGGTGTGCGTTTGCCAAAACAATCGGTTTCCTTGTCGTTGTCAGATGGGCCCCAGTGGCGTTTGATGTATTCATTTTTCTTGCTTTCTGTTTTTTTTCCTGTTTGTGTGCTTGTTGTTAAAGTCAGACCCAGAAGCAACCTTTCTCAAATCAATCTCCTGCTGGAGTCGTCGTCATCTGTTTTTGGGCCGAGGGGAATTACAAAAAAAAAAATCACGGCAACAACACGGCGATCCCCTCTCACCACCGCCCACCGCCCATCAGGGTGTTCCAGTAGAGGCAGAGCGCAACGCATCTCGGCGGGATGGACGAATGGGAACGCAATGCACAAAGCGATTTTAAAGAAAGAAAGGAATCTCAAAGAGCGGCGAAAGAGAGTGGGAGAGAGAGTGAGGAGGAGGAGGAGAGAGGAAAGCGGAAGCTGTGTAGCACGTGACTGCAGGGAACCGCACATATCAAGGCCATCAAACCAACCCCCCTCCCATCCCAACACACACACGCACACACACACGTAGACGAGGGTGGAAAATCGAATAAGAATGTGTGGGGAGAAAGAAAAGCGCAAGCAGCTTGGGAGACGAGGTCTGGGGAGGGGGGGGGGGGGAAATAGGGGGAGCAGAAAGGAGCCAATGCTGCATGGCAAGAGTGCAGCAGAGTAATAATAATGATATTAGCTAATGATATATAATAACGAATTAACCGGCACCATGGTATGGTCTCTCTCGCTCTCCGACCCGAAAGGGGGCAGGGGCGACAACAGTGCCAAGGGGGATGAAGAATGCAGGGGTAAAAGGGGGACGTGCGCGCTCTGTGGTTTTGGGGTGGTGTGTTGCGTGTCTCTTGTGGCCAGCCGCCGGCCTGGCTGGCACTCCACGGTCATCATCTCGACAGCAATTTCCCCGTAACCTGCGTGCGTGCGTGCGTGCGTGCTTGCTGGCTGGCGACCACAAGTCCAAGGTAGTGAAGGAGGGAGGGAACAGATTTTCCTTCTTTTTTTTTGGGTGGTTATTTTAATGCCTTCTCTCCCTCCTTTCACTTCTCGTTCTATTCATTCTTTCATTTTGTGCAACGTCCTCCGTCCAGGAAACGAGGTAGACCGAGAGAGAGAGAGAAAGAGAGAGAAAGAGAAAGAAGAGTCCATCGCGCGAGCGCACACACACACACACACACACACACATACAGACACATTTGTTGCGGTTGCATCACAAACCAAATCGCTCAGTCGGCTTTTCGTTTCGTTCGCTTCCCTTTCATTCGTCGTGGTTGTTACAGGTTAGGGAATGGGCTGGCGGGGTATTGAGGGTGACGTAGTGGAGGAGGAGCAGCAGCAGCAGCTGAGGGTGCTACGTCCGTTGGAATGCACTTTCGTGATGGGATTGCGCCGACGACGACGACGTAGCGTAATGCATTTTATGCTCGGAATGAAGATGAGAATGATGGAGATGATGATGATGATGATGATGATGATGATGTGCCATGAGAGCCCCATTGCGTTCTGGCGCGTGTCTTACGGGGCTTTGATTTCACAAGAGGAGAGGAGGCGGGGCGCGCGGTGTGGGGTGAGGAACAAATTTGCGGTTTTTCTGGGGTGCCAGCGCGCCAATAATCGGATCGGGGCGCGCACGAGGTTGAGAAGAGGTTGGTTTTTGGAATGGTGGTGGTGGTGTTGGTGGTCCCCTTCTCTTGCATCCCATAAGTGGGATGCGTTCGTTTGACAGTTGACGTGTTCGGTCTCGCGTGAGTCAGACTCTGTCTCCTCTGTGGAGCTACTGCTGCTTGACTAGCGACTGCCTTTTGTGCATTCCTGTTTTGACAGCAGCATGCAGAGACCAGTGGCCCCGGCCCCGGCCCGCTGTCATCTCGTATCAAGGTCAAGGTCACAGGAGCTTTTTGGAGCTTTGTTTTGGTTCTCTGTGCGCTCCGGTGACTCGGAACGTTGACTGTTGTGACAACAGGGTCTGTGTGTGTGTTTTCGATCGTTTTTTGACCGCTCACGACGTCACAGCGTGATCTCTCGAGTAACAGGAAATAGCAGGAGTCACCCCTTCTTCCTTCCAGCGGTGGAGCGCGCGCGATGTGAGGTGTTTGCGTCTTGCCACTAAACCACTATCTCTCTCTCTCTCTCTCTCTACTGCAACACCCAAACGCGTACACCGAAACGAAATAAGAACGTACAATGCACACACAAAACGGAACTAAGGTGCCGGTGCGCGGCCGGGCGTGTGAGGGGCGGCATGTGCGGAGCGTGCGCGCGCGCGTGGCTTGTGCGCTTGCCAGGAAACGGTGCGATACGACGGACGAACGAACGGACGGTCGGGGAGAGAGAGAGAGAGAGGAGGTAGGTGCCGGAAGACGGGGGACGGGGGAGCGGCGGACAACAGCAGGTAGCGAGCGCATCCGTTGCTCGCTCTCTCATGGTCACGCAACGCACAGCTGCAGCGCAAGTGTGCCCCGCGATCTCGCGTGCTGTGCATATGTGCGTGTGTGTGTGTGTGTGTGTGGCGCAAGAAGCGACACCAAGCGATACACACACGGCGCGTGCGACGGAGCTGGGGAGAAGGAGGAGGAGGGGCAGCAATCTGCCGCTTACGAGCACGACGACGACGACGGCGACGATTAATTGTCAATGTCAGTGTCAAGTACGCACAGCGGACGATCGCGTAGCACAACATCGCGTTCGCTTGAATTCTCTCTCCCGCTCTCTCTACTACTCACGCGCGAGCAATAATGCACTTTTGTGATGTTCGACGAGGGGTGGGGGTTGAAGAAGCAGAGAGGTGTAGGGGCGAGTGCGATGCGCTTGACGCTCGCGCGCGCGCGCGTGAATTGAAGTACGCGGACGACACTCTGGGATGCGCCACGCAAACCTTATGGTGGTTTGTTGGTTTCCACACGCCGCCCACACACACACACACACACACACACACACACACAGAATATATCACGCAGTACAACGCAGAGAGAGATAGAGGTGCGTGCGTGCGCCACACACACACACACACACACACACGCGGCGCCCAATCACTCATCCTCTGGCCGCAATGCAATTGCGAAATTCAAATGCCTGCACTCCGGGGAGAAGCCCCGGAAGGGGAGGGGGATGGTGAGTGAGGCAGGAAGGTGGCGGTTTGTCGCACACACACGCACAGACACAGGGTGCAGCGTGTGGTGTTGCTGCTTCTGCTTCTGTTGCTGCCTTTTGGTAGGCAACTCGATCGACTGCCACGACCTTGTAGCCCTTTGGCCCTTCTGTGGCCATTTTGTTTTCGTTGCTTTCACCTCCCCTTTTCCTCGACACCTTCCTCCGGTCACTTTCTTGATAAGAACGGGCAAAGGTGTGCGGTGTGCAAGGAAAAACGTGGGCCGGAGATGCACAACAACTAACACCGGTGCAGTGTGAACCCCCCTCCCCACCCCCACCCCCATCATCCCCTTTTCAGGGGAGCAGGAAAGCGCCGCCAACGGGAGGGGTGCCAAAAGAAACATTTTTCTCAGCAGAGTTTTTATGTAAGGAAAACGGAGGGGGTGCAGTTCCTTTGGAGGGGGAGGGGGGGAGGGTTCTACTACCCTCCTGTGTCCTCCCTCCTCTCTCTCTCTCTCTCTTGGGGGTGTAAGCTCCCCGCAACCCTTTTCCTGTAAGGGTTGTGAGCGATGACGACGGTGACATCATCATCCTCATGTGCCTGTGTGGGGTGTGGAGGGATGTGTGTGGGGGGTTGCCTGGCTATGCAAGTGTGCCTGTCAATTGCGTCGGCCAGAAAGGAGTGGGGGGGAGGGGGTGCTTTGTTAGACAGTTGCGCTGCGCTGTTCCGACACAACACAAATGGAGAGGGTTTTTCGCGTTAAAAATATCGCACGAGCAGCGTGGTGCAGTATATGCAACGCAGCGGCAGCAGAAACTGTTTGTGACCATTATGATGCTCTGTGCCACGTTAATCGCACACGTACACACGTACACACACAGAGACGCATGCAAATATGCACCTGAGCGCAGAGAGAGAGAGAAAAAAAGGTGCGTTCTTGATGCTTCGATGTGTTGCTAACGATTCCTCTTGTCGCGTCCAAGGCAAAGTCAACTAATCACTGGACAATCCCTCCCCCCCAACCCCCGCCCCTTCGTCTAATTTGGGTTGTGCACGTGTGTGTGTGAGCGAAAGAGAAACCGAAATCCCGCAAAACGTCGCGAAAATGCCGAGCAGAGAACGCACACGACAACACGCAAGAGAGAGAGAAATAAAGAAGAGAGAGCGAGATGGAGGGGTGCTGGCTCTTACGTAATTGCTTCCTCCTCCCCCTCCTCACTCCCGGCCTCGTTCCATGCGTCAATCCCCCCTTCTTTACCCCGTTATCGCGCCCGGGACGATCGCGGTTGGCGTGCGTACGTGCGGCGGTTTCCCTCCCCCCACTCCTGGTCTTCTCACATCATTTTTCGTTTGCTGTGGCGCGCGCTCGTGCATGTGTGTGTGTTCGGGTTTTAAAAGGGTTTTTCTTATTTGTTCATCCCCCGTTTTTTGTCACCCCAAACTGGCTGATGATCAGCTGATCAGTTGCGCTGCCTGGCCTGCGGATCCCCCCTGGGTTGACACTTGACACAGGAGTGGACGGCGATTCGTTTGGAAGAGAGAGAGAGAAGGCGAGAGAGAGAGAGAGAGAGAGAGAGAGAAAATAGCACCGATCTGTGGTAGTAGAGTGTAACTTCGCCTCTCTCTCTCTCTCGTATTATCTCGCTTATCTCGTTACTTACGCTCACCCTCATCCCTCGACCTCCCTCTATAGCCCACCCCTCTCCTTCCCCCCTCCATGCACGGTGCCACGCTGTGCAATCGATGCATCCAACAGCAAGGTTTGCTAAAAGATAGAAGAAGAGAGTGCATCGGGCATAGGCATATACGTTCTTATCGCCAAAAACTCACACACACACATGCAAGTACATGGTTCTTATCGCGTTTTTACGTTGCTCTACATCCACGGCTTCATACCCTCCCCATCCACTCCTCACATTCTTGATATTTGGTCGTGACTTTCTTTGGAAATGAAAATGAAAACTAGAGAGAGAGAGAGAGAGAGAGAGAGAGAGAGAGAGAGAGATAGAGAGAGAGATAGAGAGAGAGAGACAGAAAGAAAGAGAAAAAGAGAGCGAAGTGGATCCATCGATATCCGTGCAAATCGTTGCAGCTCCAGGCGGTATGAGGGGGTGCAAAGGATGTAGCAGCATCCCCGAATGTGTGTGTGTGTTGCCGTGTTGACAATTGCTACAGCTGCTGTTGCGTACGGTTAGAGCTCCAAAAAGCTTTGTGGGTGCGACGCATCGCGCACTCCCATCCCTATGGCCAAGCGTGTGTGTCTGGTCATCGTCAATGTATCCGAGGTTGATTTCGGAGGTTGACGCATGTGTGTTTGTGTGCCTGTGTTCGTGAGCGAGGTCAATGGCTCCCGGGGTGTGGGAGGGGGGGTCTGACCAGCTGCAGCAGCTAGTAGAAGAGTCGATCCGCTGCCGGTGTGTCGCCTTTCGTGTCCCTGTTACTGACGCGGGGGTAAAGGGATGATGGGGGGAGGGGGTTAAGATAAGTGGCCGTTATTGGGGGGAGGTGGTGCAGTTAATGTACGCGCACCGGCCCCGGCACCATACCGTGTGTACCGCATGATGGCACGCAGCGCTGCTTGGCACACGCACACTCTCGGGGAGGAGACCACCGGCCGGTAGCCGGTCAGTGGTCCTCCAACTCAACTCCAACTCCAGCTCCTCACCGCTCCCTTATCCGGTATTGCCAGGTGGGTTTGTTGGGGGTGTCGTTTGTTGGGGATGAGGATGAGGTGTGTGATGCGTTCGGTGATCGAGCGAGGAGCAGCAAACGCTGAAAAGTCAAATCGCCATGCGTGTGCACGCAATGCTGCTGACCCACCGCGCCACCCTGACCGTGCGCGTTCCGCATCTAACCACCACCCCCGCACACACATACACACACACACACATGGCCTGGCTATTCACCCGGCCAGCCGGCTAGCTAGCTAACCGACGACTCCTTCGTGCATTTGGCGTGCAGCGTGCGTGCCGATCCATCCTACCTCCGCATCCCCTGTCTACCACCCCACCCCCTCCCCCCTCGAAAAAAAAAACCATCCGTTGTAACCCTCTAATGAGATGGGTGTGCGTGCGCCGGGGATGGCCATTTTTTCTGCTGTTGCACTTCTCCTCCACCTCCACCTTCCCTTTCTTCCTTTTTCTTGCTTCTTCCTTTTCTACTTCGCCGTATTTGTCGTCTTTAGAAGCCCGTGAAGGGTGGCGATGGGGGGGTGGATGGGGTAGCCAACCGAGGACGACTCCCTTTTTGTGCCGTTCCTTTTCCCTTCCTTTCACTGTCGGTGATGGCGCTAGTGGGGGTGGTGGTGGTGGTAGTAGTGGTGGTGATGCACACGCATTGTGTTTTGCCCTTTTTGGTTTTTCATTTTTGTGAAACACAAGCGGGGAGACGAGGGGTTGTGGGGTGTCTCGCACCAGACCGAAACAAATGCATTCTCTTCTCTCCTGCTATGGCCACCAAGTGGGTGGGTGGATGGGTGGGTGTTTGTTGGGGGGCTAGCTTTTGTAGATCAATAAAGCAACACGCACGCTGCAACCTAACAGCAGCAGCAGCAGTTCCGGGCAAAAAACGGAGGGTAGGGGTGGGGGTGCCAACCGCCATTCGAATTAACCAAATCCGATCCGCGATGCCATTCCAAAAATAAAAGTCCCAACCGCTGTCCCAGATGCAATGTGACATACTGACGACACACTGACACACTTGCGTGGAAGACGGGTCGACCACGTCGCGCATCCCCTAACCCCCGGGGGGGGGGGGGGGGGGGGGGATGATACCACCACATCCCCGCACCGGATGCGCTGTTGCGCGATCGCGATCGTTTCTCCTCCAAACGCTAACGTCGTCATCGTCGGTCACGCTGACGAGGCACACACACACACACAACCCACATCCCCTTCCCTTCTCCACTGGATGCTGTGGCATGGAGATGGAATGATGGATTTACGCCCGAAAAACCATCCATTCCTTCTTCCGCATGCCACGCACCACACACACCACGAATCGAGGTCAGCAGTGCATCATCGCAGCTTCTCCAATTGCGTGTGCGTGTGTGTGCGTGTGTGTGCACACACGGGCACGAATGTGTGGTGCTGGCTGCTGGTCGCTGCTGCTGCACAGTTCGTGCAGTGGTTTATTCTGTATTTTTAGAACAATTTCTCAACATCTCAACCCCATCCCCCACCCCCGGAGCCGGCGCACACGAAAAGGAGCAGGGTGTGCCAGCGAACATATGTTTTGCGATGCCGGCGATGATGATGATGATGATGATGCAACCACCGCCGGGAGAATGCAGCTCCAAAATACCAAGACGATGCACCGAAGAAGTGCGCGCGATCTTCTTAGCGACCCACACTCGTGTTATGGTCCCCGGGCTCTGGATTGTGAGAAAAGGGGGGGTGAACAGTTGGCCCACAGTACCTGCGCCAGCCCCCCCCCCCCCCCCCCCCCCCGCCCGTTTCAGGCTGCGACAGACGAAGCGATGCTATTTTTACTCTCTTGTTCTCTCGCTCTCTTCCTCGCAACATCCTCTTCTCTACGTCTCTGGATGTGGCAGTTGATCGGTTGCAAATCACCTGATGTGTGCGCACACACACACACCCCGTTGACGCGCCCACACGAGAGACGCGCAGCCGTCGATTTCGCGTTGGTTGCATCTGCATCCTTTGCCGCCGATACGTTTTTGAAGATGTTGCTGCTGCTGCTGCTGCTGCTGTTGCTGTTGCTGTTGCTTCTGGTTTAATGGTTCTTTCTGGTGTTTTTGTTGCTATTGCTCCAATGTAGGGTTTTTTTTTTCTATCTTCAAAGGGAACTTGAAAGCCGGACCAGAAAGAAGCCACATTTGATCTTTTCTTGTTTCAACATCAACCTCCATCCCCTTTACCTACCCCCTTCCATCCCATAAAAAAAACCTTCTTTTCTCACCCTTCCGCAGGGGAGAGAGGGATGCTTCGATGCATTCTAGGGTGTGTGTGTGTGTGTGAGTTCGACGATATGGGAATACCCAAAAAGGGTGGTGGGGGTGGTGGTGGATAGGTGCAGTTCGGTACGCGTCCGCTGATAAGGTGAGGTCGTCGAGGCGATCAGAACCGGACGCGGGGGTCTAACGGTGGTCCTCGGTGGGGGTGGGGGGTGGTAAAGAATGTGTCCAACTGCCACCCCCTCCCCCGCTATCCATCCTCCATCTCGTGTTATGGTCCGCGATAAAACGTTTCGTTTCACACCCAATGAGTAAGGAGGGTGGAAGGAGAGAAGAAGAAGCAGAAGCCCGTGCGCCTGGTGGGGTGTGTGTGTGTCACAAGGTCAAAACAGGGGGTGGGGGATGAAGATGGTCGGGGGATGTGTGTGGGGGGGGGGGGGGGCACGTTGCACGACGACGCTTCGTGCTTTCCATAGAATAGTGTGTTTTCCAGTGGCATGGCGTTACACCCTTACCCGGGGGCGCACCCCCTGCAGCAACCCCCCTCCCCCATTTCGCTCGTGTTCCTCTCTTCTAGCGCGCTCCGCACATGTGAGAGGGGCGAGGGGATGAGGTGTGCGCGCGCGTTCGTCGTGCGCGTGTGGTACTGCCACAACACCCCGCAACGGGGGGGAGAAGGTCTGGTTGGTATGCAAGTCCCAAGCCGCAGGTGCATGTTGTGGTAGTGTGTGTTGACGCACGCTCAGCAGCAGCAGCAGCAGCACGAATTAGCGCGTCTATCAAGAGCGGACAGCGATAAGCAGCCTAAACCTCTAAACCCCCACCCCTAATCGCTACACTTCGCATGGGGTTGTGTGTGTGTGTGTGTGCATGTGTCACAGCTGCAACAGGCAGGCAGGCAGGCAACGCATGAAATCTCGTCGCTGGTCGATCCTGGCAGCAACGATGTCATCTAAGCGTGTGTGTTTGTGTGTAGGCGGTGTGTGCAGGAAAAAAGGGCTAAGGGAGTAGGAGGGGGACACCTCACACTACGCACGTGAGAGACGTGAGCGCATCATTCTGTTTGCGCATGCGGCAAGTGGCGCGCGAAATCTTCCGCCGTCGCCGGTCGTCTCCATCAAGCAGCAGGCGCACTACTCCTCCCATACAGGGGGAGGGTGGGCTGGTGGTGCAGGAGGAGGGGTGGTGGTGGTATATGATCACGACGATGGCATCGCATCGCCAACGGCGTGGCGAATGATGAACACGCTTCAATGTCAGTCCGCAACGATGCAACGATGCGATAACGCCGCTTGCAGCAGCAGCAGCACCAGCACCACCCGGTCAAAACGACACAAGTGTGCGTGCGGTGTGCTGAGAGGAGGAAGGATGTGCGAAGATGATCAGCGCGCGCACACACCACACCGCTTGCCTTCACTGCGTTTCCACCTTTTTCTTCTGTATACTCAACGCGCGCCGTGCACTAGACCGAGATTGTGTGCGAGATCAAGAGAGAAAGAAAAAAAAGACAGAGAGAGAGAGAGAGAGAAAGAGAGAGAGAGAGAAAGAAAGAGAGAAGCAAGGTGGGGGCGCGTCATTGCGCACACGCACACGGGCGGCCGCCGCGACCTTGACAGTGAAAATGTCATCCACTATGCCGTGTGGTGCTCACTGTGGTGCTATACGAGCTGCACTCGCTCATGCATGTGTGTATGTGTGTGTGTGTGTGTGTGTTTTTCCGTGTGTGCTGGTGCACTCTTGGATGCTTGATGCTCTGCGTGCGTGCGTGCATCCTTACCTTCTACTCCTCTTTCTTCTCCTCTCGTTGCTTTATGATTTCTCTCTCATTATTATTTAATTTAAACTCGGGTTGTTTGATGGCGGCCAAATGATGATGGTGGTGTGTGTGTGTGTGTGTGCGTTTGTGTGTCTGCGTGTGTGTGTATGCGTTTGTGTGTCTGCGTGTGTGTGTGCGATCTATTTTAGAGGAATAAAACAAATGGAGAAATAGGGATCGAACTTCCATTGTTGCTGTTGGTTTTGCAGCTGCAACAACACAGGGCGGCCATCGTCGACGGGAAGTGTCCCCGGCAGTACCCCCCTCCCTCCCGCCACTGGTTCCCTTTCTCTCGCTCTTTCGTTCTATCTCTGTAGTTACGGTGTACCGATCGCCGGATGATAACCTTTGCTTATCTTTTTCGCCAACCGCAACGCAACGAGAGAGCTGCACGCTGCTGCTGCTGTTGGTGTGTGCACTCTGTTATCACACTCCGGCGATTGCTGTGAATGCGCAGGTAACTGAGCGCCGCGCGCTGCACATCCCCCCCTTCGCCATCACTCACTATCTGTCTCTCTTTCTCTCAGTGTGGCTGTGGCGCGTTCGATAGTGCGAGAGAGCGAGATTAGCGATGAGATAAGCCAGCGGGGGGGAGAGCTTATCTCATTTCAGTGAAGAAAGATCTCATCGTGACCAGAGCGCGTGTGAAGGATGAGATGAATCCGCTTTGCCTGCTGCTGCTGCTGTTGCCTTGCCATTCGCTGTTTTCGGTGTTTGTCAACAAAGATGCATCCCCCGGGTGTTAAATTCAGCAACACATGACGGACGCAATCTCTGCACTACGGTTTCGCGTTCGGTTCGGGTCAGAATTTGGATTGTTGACGCGCGCGCGCGCGCACCGATGCAGCCGCCATCTTCGCTGGTGGTTGTCAATCGGTGAACCGAAATGAATCTCGCTAGATGACATTCGAGGGTAGCGTGCGCGCGCGATTGGCTTGGCACGGATTGGCTTTGGTGTACGTGTACTACCTGTGCCCCCTGTGCGCCTATGTGCGCCAGCCCTAGCCCTAGCCCCTGTGTCCGTGTGTGAGATCCGGTAAATTTAGCTGCACGCTTTTTCGCAGCTGTTGCACTTTATACCCTATTCTCTCTCTCTCTCCTCTCTCGTTTTCTCTCTCTCTCTCTCTCTCTCTCTCTCTCTCTCTCTCTCTCTCTCTTTCTCTCTCTGTACTCATTTTGCAACTTGCACCGCGCACACGATCTCAACACCTTTTGGTTGTGTCCACCACGACTCCTCCAAGGGTTTTGTGATTGTTTTCTGCCGCCAGCATCGTCGTCGCCGTCGTCGTCGTTGTCGTTATTGTTGCAGCTGGGGGTACAAGCGATCATTCACTCGCCATCGCCCCCATCACAGCCTAGAGTGACTCGACTCTTGGCGCGCTGCTGGTGACGCCGACGACGACGACGGCGTTGCGCAGGATGTGTTGGCTGTTGCCTACCTGCTGCTGCTGCTGCTGCTGCTGCTGCTACCGCTACAAAGGGACTTATAGTGCGCATCCACTCACGCTCTCTACAGTAGTAGGTGAGAAGGTGAGGAACAAGCAGCAGCAGCAGCAGGATGAGCAGGAAGAGGAGCAGGAAGAGGAGAAGGATGAGGAAGAGGAAGGGGCACTGCGAATCAGATCGGAAATCGCAAATCGGGGCCATTCAGTCGCCGATGGATGATCGATGTGCGCTGTTGTGATTTACGTGTGTGTGTGTGTTTGGGTACCTTTTTTCTCCCGTGGATCCTTTCAGGGGTTTCTGTGAAAGCAACAAAACAACAACAATAACAATAACAACAACAACAACAAGGTACCTCCCCTGCACCACCCTTTACTCTTTTGGGGAAGAGGGGAGGTCCCAGTGTGTAGCAAGAAGGACGATCAAGTGGCTGCGTCGTTGGGGATGATTTTGTGCCTAGAGTGTGCTCCAGCTAACCAGTCAGTGGGTGCGTGAGTGTGTTGTGTGTATGTGTGTGTGTGGATGTGTGTGCGTGCATCCTTATCTCTGTGTCCCGCTTTCCCGGGATCCACCGTATTCCGTGCAGTGTGAGTGTAGGAATCGCTCCCAGAATCCCAGATCGATTGCGCGCAACACCATCAACACCTTTACCGTGTCTCGTGTTTCCTCCCCTTTCAAGAGGACGGCACCTTGTGTGTTGGGCTTGGGCGCCTCACTATCAACTCATCTAGCCCTTCGCGCTGCGCCCGGCTGCCGATGTATATGTGGTTTGGAGCGAAACGATAGGGCGGAGTGTTTTTGTTTGCGTTGTTTGGACCAATGGATATACCGATTTGGTACGCGATTCGTTTAAGGGAGGGGGCCGCAGCTAGTGTTTAGTGCGCAGGATTGACACATTTTGCTCAGGATCTGGGACAGAACACGACCCCCAATCCGAGCTTGGTTTGGAAGTTGATTAGAACACGGTTAGAAGAGTAGTAGAGAGACCCCCTTTTGGTGTGTTTGTTATCCGTCCGTTCGCCGTGTGCCGTGCAAGAGCAGAGAGGGGAGAGGAGGTCCCCATCGTGCCTGACAGGTGAGAGCCGAGAAAGAGGTCGCCAAGATCGCCACTAACGCTCACACATACACAGTGCGTTCTCTTCGCTATTTTTTCTTCTTCGTCTTCTTCTTCTTCACTCATTTGGACCGCGCTTCATCGCAGATCGGTTTGTATGGCTAGAGTGGCCTAGCGCATCTTCGATTACGCGGGGCCCTTATTACATCACACTCCCACACATATAGACACACGAATCGTGCTCAGTGTCATCCCCGCCAATACGCATCCACTCCACCGGGGGGGGGAGCATATTAATATATCCGACCATCTGAGCATGCACCCAGAGAATGCCCTTCACCAAGGAGAGTGGCAGAGAGAGAGAGAGAGAGAGAGAGAGAGAGAGAGAGAAAAAAAGAGAGAAAGAGAGAGGCGGGATCCGTTCCATGGTGGCCAGTAGTCCCACCACCGCCGCCGCCATCACGCACGTGCACGTGAAACGCTATTTTCAGGCACCACCACCACCACCACCACCGCCGGGGATACCGAACACAACAACCCATCGGCCGCCGCTGCTGCTGCTGGCACAGTCAGCCTGACGTTGACAGATGTCATTGGCGCACGGTTGTTGTTGTTGTGGTGTTGGTGGTGGTGGTGGTGGAGGGAGCTGCGTTGCAAAATGGGGGTGCACTGCGACGTGGGGTGACAGTCAGTCCGCACTCTGGCTGGCTGGCTAATGCAATAACAAAACAAACGGCTGGTGGCGAACGTTCTCGCGTTCTCTACGTAGAAAGAGAAAGGGAAGAAGGGAAGGGAAGAAGAAGGATGGCACAGCGGTCGGTGGTAGTGCGTGCGCGCGTAAATGGCGCCTCAAATGGGATGCTAATGTATGCGTCGCTGCACGCACACACACACGCACGCACGCAAGCAAACGTGCATTGATGCGTTTAGTGGTTGGCACGCCGTCAATAATTGGCGAATTTGTCGCGCGGTGTGTTACGCGTGAGCCTGGATTTGCACGAAATGCGAAAGATGGTGTGTGAGAGAGAACTAGAAAGAGGAAGTGAGAGAGCTTTTGCTCTAGTGCACACTGCACGCAAGCACACAGTCCGTGACTGTAAAAGCTGTAGAGAGGCAGGCGACGCATCGAAGCGACGATACGCCATTTACCAATGATTGGAGAGAGAGAATGGCGGGAGGGGAGGAGGGTATTTTGGACGCAGGAACCATTTCCAAGGTCATTTCTATTTCAATTATGTCCGTAGCTTCGCGCTGTTTGTTCGATACGCGATTTAGCTCAATTGGCAGCGTGCCGCCGGTTTGTCAACTCAATCTAAGACCTTTTTTCTAAGTCTAAGTCCCTAAGTTCGAGCCTCGATCAAGTCGAATTTTTTCGCTCATCACCCTATTCTACTATTCTAACTTTTGGTTTCTTTGGCTCTCTCTCTCTCTTTCTCATTGCAGGTACGTTTAGTGGACCACATTATAAATCACACACACCAATTCCCGTAAGCTCTCTACTACTCTACACACAAACAGCTCTGTGCCGCGGAAACCAACCTGCTCTTAGGTGTCTCGGGGGTAAGTGGTAAGGGTCTCTTTTTCAGTTCATGTGCTATGGACAGACTTCTGTGGACAATTTGTGGTGGAAATGTATTGCACATTTCGTTGTTGTCCAGCGCGGCGCATCGGGTGCATGCGAATGGGTGGCCGGGAATGTACGCAACAACAACGAGATGCAATCAAAAATCATGCCAAATGGGGGGATATATATGATGCACCCTTACGCGCGCCCTCTCTCTCTCTCCTCTTTCTCTGTGTCGCTCTGCTCCTACTAACCTACTGAGCTAGATAGATGCTCGAATTTTGGAAGACCTGGCATCGTACTGTCTGGCCTCTCATAATTCCCCTTTCCCCTGTCGGGATCGATAGCTGCATCCCCCAGCCACCCCCGTATACGTTTTCATTGTTGTGCGAAGCGGCGAGGGCGGCGGCGAAGGCGGCGGTGGGGATGGCGATGGTGTCCTCGATATCGGCTGGCGGGAATTGAATTCTTGTTCTCGGGAACACGGGCGTGTGTGTATGTGTGTTCTGGCAAGCCATTTTGAACTGGCGCGCGCTCTAGATTGGTTGTGGCCTCGTCCGCCCACCTGGTGGCTGGTGCGTGAACCATGCATGCGCTTCCATGTCCATATATCCCCCTCCCCCACCCCCACCCCCACCCCTTTCTCCGCCACCTCTTTATCGCCACCACCATGCAGGTGCCGCCGATGGTTGGTGGTGACTCCCGTGTGGCTTATTATTTTTGGGTCGTGTCGTCACACAACCGTTTCCCCTAATACCACCTCCTGCCGCCCGCCTCCCCTTCAACCTCACTCTGGTGTGAGTGAGAATGGTACGGCGGCAATCGATCAAAATACACTCACGTCTCGCCACCGGGTGCTGTGGACTGCAACAATGTTGGTGGGAAGGGGGTTGTGGGTGGGTTGGAGTGGGAGGAAGGGTGGGGTGCTGGCGAGTGGCGAAGAGAGATGTCTCTAACGCGCGCATTGTCCTTCCTTTGCGACGCGTCTCGAACGGAATCGCTAGGGGTGTCGCTAGGGGTTGGGGTAGCGCTGGGGGATGGGGTGGGAAGGGTGGTTTCGATTTTTCATCGTTGGTGTGTGTGTGTGTGTGTGTGCCGCTTGCTCCAATGATCGATTCGATTCGTCGAGCGCGCGCGCGAAATGGATGCTCGGTGCGAATGTAATCCTAGGAGAGGAGGAGTGTGTTCTGTAGAGAGAAGAGGTGAAGGGTAAGGGACGTGGACTATCTCACCCTTCCCCTCCCTTCCTTTTTCATGGAAACCAAACACGGACATGCACTTGTGCCCAGGATATAGTTTAACCCCAAAGAAGATGCACCCTCGGTGCTGTTTGCATCACCCTCTGCCCCCTGCCATGGTTCTGTGTTCCTGTTCCGAAGAAGGAACCATGGATTCCTCCTCCTTCTCCTTCTGCTCCGCGCTTTGTGTTCTGCTGCAGCTGCTACCAAGCACCAGCTACCAGAAGGGGGAAAGAAAAGGGGAGAGGGGTTGCGGTTGCGTAAGTCGACCTTCGATGACGCGACGCGAGAGGAAACGAGAGAGCGCGCCCAGAACGGTAGGAAGGAGAGATTGCAACGGGAATGCAACGGGCGGCGGGAATCGAAATCTGGGAACGCGTCCAACGCTCGTTTGGCTCGTTCGCTCTTTGTGTTGCCAGCAGCATCGCGAGGGGTTGGAAGGGGGAGGGGGAGAGGGAGGGATGTTACAACCTCCTCGCTTGTTTGGCGGCGGTGATGTGTGTGGATTGTGGAAGTTGCCCCCACCCCCTTCTCCCCCTTCCCTTCCCTGGTTTTGCCGCGGCGTGCCAAGTGCACTTCCGCTCCTTACCCCGCGTTGCCGCGTTGGCGAGCGAAGTTTCGAAAATAGAACCCACAGCCGCCGCTCCCCCCCGGGGGTGAACATCCCCTTACCTACTACTCTTCTCAACCCCTTCTTCCTCCGTCGCCATTCGGCGACACACACACACACGCACACGAATTTTCTTCCCATGACGACGACGCCGATCGCTGCCAGGTGTGTGCTACCTGCTGCTGCAACTCACCCCCTGCTTGCCTACCTCCCGTTCCCTGACCGGTTTACTGGGCTCTGAGTGTGATATTCAATGAGGAGGATGCGTCTTGGACTTGGCGCGTTCAAGGACACACCTGGATCCCTGGTGGTGTTCCCGGGAAACCAGGAAGGGTGGGGGTGGTTGAGGGATGAAGGGCGTAATAGTAGTAGCGTGCCAGAAAAAAAGGCAAAAGAAGAAGAGCAAAGCCATCTTTGTGCGCGCCTCTCCCGTCCGTTGTCGTTGCCGGGTGCTAATTTCTCCTTGGCCCTAGTTTCTCATCCCTCCCCCTCCACTTCCTTTTCCTCCTCCTTCACCCCTCAGACGGGTGGATGATCCGGGGATGAACGTTTGGGATCGCCCCAGGTCGCTGAGAGACACATTCTGGCGAAGAAATTAAGAAAGAAAGTGGGAATTGGGGAGGGGTGGTGGGTGGTGGGTGGATAGTTACGAGCGGTAAGTTTAGAACCCGAACGACCGTACCGAGAGTCGTCTAGAACGTTCGTTCGCGATGCCACACAAAAAATCCCGCGTCGTCGCCATCGTCGACATCATCCCTTGCAGCAACAGCAGCAACAACAACAACATCCCTTAGCGAGATGCCATCCCTCGCCGCCGCCGTGGTTTGGCATCGATATCCTTTTGCTACTGTACGCGATGATGCACACTGCATGCGTGTGTGTGTCGCATCGGCTGTTCGCAAAAGAGAGGAGCAGGAGGCATAAAAGGGGGTGGTATTGAAAAAGGTGGGAAGGTGGTGGTGGCGACGGCGGCGGCAACGGTTGCACGTGGAACTAAAATTAAACTAAATAAGCGGTGAGGTGTGGGAATGAGAAAGTATAGCGCGAAATGTTGGCATGGTAAGGGGTGGGATGAGGGGTGCAGAGGGGGTTAAGGGGGGTCCGCACTTTTGATGATTGTATTCCTGTGGGGCGCGCCCGCGCGCTCTATCCCCAAAAGTGTGTTTTCTTCTCTGGCCACCGGAGGTGGAGGTTGATGCGACGCAATAATGAGAAGTAAACGGGTGGGAGTGGGGGTTCAGTTCAAAGCGGGGCCGCGCGCTCTCGGTTTAAGGTTCCGGCTGGCGGTCGCGAAACAAACCGCTTGAAACACTTGAAACAAACCGAAAACTGCTGACGGAGGCAGAGGCTTTCTGAAAGGGCGTGCACGTGCGCGCTGCGTAGCAAAAAACTAAACTCTCGGATCGGATGCACTTCTTCCGCGGATGTCAATCGAGACTCGATCTATCCAGTAGCACGCGCGTTTTGCACTGTGACCAATCTTTGATACCGGCTGTGGCAGCGCAGAGTTCGCTCGATGATGCATTATAGTGCTGCTGCTGCTGCTGCTATTGCTGCTACTGCTGCGGTGTGCGATGAAGCATAAGCGTAACACAAACATAAACAATCCGCTGATGGCGCGCGAAACCACCACACAACACACCACACCACACACCCTCTTTAGCCGTCCCTTTTGATCGCCGCGAAACACCCTTCAAACTGCATCCGATCTTCAATAACACACACACACGCCCACTGGGGACCGTTCTAGTAACCATCCGTGTCACAGTCCCCGGGACTAGAGGTTCAGGCCCAGCAGCAGCATCATCATCCAGTCGTGTTCTAGCCGCGATCCACAGCATCTGACGATCGTTTTCCCATTAGCCCAACCGCGAAGAACGCGCGCACGAACAAGTTCGCGCCCAGAGTTGTGGTGACACTTGTGTCCAGTGTTTTTTTCAAGTAACAGTGTACAAGTGGCGCGCAGTGCAAGTGTTTTCCCACTAGGGAGTATTTTTTGCGCGCGTGCGCGCTCCCTCCAGGAGGGAGCGTCTAGTTTCGGCCAACAGGTGGTGACAACAACCGGTGCACGATTTTCGGTGCACTGTAGACATTCCGGCAGCGTGCCATCAATTTGTTTTTTTTTTTCCATCGAACTCTAAAGGTAAACCATTCGAATCTAGACACACGTTTTTTTTTTATCACAAAAGCGCCTACAACCTTTTTTTTTGCAATTCTGTTAACAGCGGTTTGATCGCTGTTGGCTCTTTCGTGATATCTTTTTTTTCCTTTTCGAAACTAACCTCAGAATATCATAGTTAAACGTTACTGGGGGGGACTCTTACATTGAATCTGGAAAAATATAACATCCGATAAATGGTAACAAATACCCAATTCCACAGACCAACAGCCTTTCGAACAGTTCTCAACAAACTCCTGGGATCTGTTAGCATAATTTTACCACAAAACTCACGTTGGAGGTCATCACAGTTCGGCAAATAGGTTTGTGGTAGCCAAATAGCTGAATAGAACCTTAGAACAACAGGATGATTACCCACAGCCGTCCTTTCTTTGTTGTACATACACAGCATTCTTGCACGAACAAGTGCTAACCGAATTCAGACCATACACCATTAAAAGACGGCATTACACGTGTAAAAATACACGACCACATGCATTGACATGTGGCGATACCTGACGACAACGATGTAAAAATGCATTTCGCTTTACCTGCGCTCTGAAATTGCAACAACAAATCAAATGTTGTCAAAATCAAAATGGGGTTTTGTCCCTTCATTTATCCACCCTGTGATCCGGTGTATGTTTGGCATGATATCATCTATGTTGGCCGATTATCAAAAGCAAATTTAAAAATTTGTCTCAAAAATGTATATAAACCAGCTGAAATAGAGAAGGTCCTGCACTACTGTGCAAAAGCATTTTGGGGCGATGTCGAAGTAAAAGTTGGTAGACAAAACAAACGAAATAAATCCGCGGCAACATTTATTTTAATTAATGGCAATAGAAAACCCTACAAAAAGATTTTCTTTTCTTTAAGCGTCTCATTTCTTGGCTCCGATTATTAGACCTGTTCCGTGTGTCCAGATTCTAACTGGTACAAGCTTTAGTAGCCAAACCACCCCACAAACACACACACACAAATGGTTCACGCTGACTCATGTGATCCGATTGGTGGCGCTGAGTCACCTCCCCTCGACAGCACCTGCAGTTGCGCTCCTCAACAACAACTGCATGCTGCTGCTGCTGCTGCTGCTGCTAATCGATTTGCCCGCTCAGAGGACGGATTGATGCTACCTTCGATTGCGAATCCGCGGCGCAGCATGATGTGCGGTCGCGCTAATTAGCCTGAAGAGGTGGATCGCCGCCACCCCTCTCTCACCCATCTTTTGTCCCTACCCCAAAGGATTCATCATCAATCTGCGTGCCACATGAGGGTGTAACGCGCTTCTCGCATCCCTTTTCTCACGATGAATAGACACTTGTATTGTGTATCGAGCGTACATTGTGTGCTTCTCCTCCTCCACCTCCTCCTGACAGGACAACAGCAGCGCCAGTGTCTCCTGGTGGCTTCGACATCATTAGCTTCGTCACCCTTCTGCTGGTACCACCCCTACCAGCTACTCCGGAGCAGCGCCTCCCCCCCGTGCCTTGCGTTGCATTTTAGCTTCCGTGTCCGTGTGATCTCAAGAGGAGGGAGCGCAGCACGATGCCACAAGTGACAAGCAGCCGCGCACAAGTGTGCAAAATAGGACTTTCAGAGAAAAAGAGCGAGAGACAGAGAGAGCGAGAGCGAGTGAGAGGGTGGGGTATGGTAAGTGAGTGGCAACGGCGAATCCCACGCAGCGCGTACCACCACCTTCTCTCGGGGGGGTTGAGCGGGGTGGGGAGGAGGGGGTGCAACTGCATTTTTCGATTACTTCGCCAGCATTAATCTCACATTCCTGACTTCTTGAGCTTGCCGTGTGGTGGTGATGGTGGTGGAGGAGGTGCGTTCAGGTGCGATGGTGTGTGCACACACACACACAGACACCGCAAGCCGGTTGGTGGGCTGTGTAATTGAAGCTAATTTACAGTGCGGGCGCGAGCGCGCGACGTTTGAAGTTTGTGGCCGTCGTCCGTCCAGTACATGGCGCGCGCGCGCGCACGCTCGCTCGCGGGGGATGGGATAGTGGTGGCGAGTTGAACATATTTTCCAACCCACTGGCAGGGGCCCTTCCGCAACGCGCGTTTGTTCTGTGCCGCTGTTAGCGTGCGCAGCAGAAGAAGAAGTAAGGAACCAACAGTGTGTAGGACCCGAAACTCAACACCTACTGCCAGCAGCAGCCAGTAGATTGTAGCACCGTAGCGCGCGTCCCCTTTGGTGGTGTCTCGGTAGTTCCGTATTCCCGTGAAGGGTGGGGGTGTGGTTTGGTCCGCTGGCTGGCTGGCTGGCTGGCCCCGGCCCGGCTTCTGCCTCCTTCTTCTGCTCCTTGATCTGTAGATCTTGTGCGCTCCCCGAAATGGGGCTAATTTATAAAACATGTTGCGCACACACACACACATCAGGGAAAGCGTTGCGGGGGAGGGTTGCACCAGGCGCCTTGCAACGGGTCCTTGCGGGGTGGCGTGGCTGGCGTGTTGAAATGCTCTTTAAGATCATCTCGCGCTCGCGCGCCCATTACGGTTGGGGTGGCGGGTTTGAAGAAAAATAGCAAAACAGGGGAGAGGGGGTTGGGGAGGGGGTTGCTAGCCTCCGATCCTTCACGATATCGCGGTCTCGACTTAGGGCTACTTCTCGCATCGCCATCGCTATGCTGGCCTGCACTGCACTGCACCACCCCCGCTGTATAGGATGTGGCAAATGAGATTAAAGATTAGGGGAGAGCCCTTTTGGGGAGAGGTGGGGGTGGTGCGCGCGCGCGCGCGGAACCTCATCAACCCAGAAGAGACCCCAGAGGTTCGCGTGTGTCGCGCTCACTCTGCCCCGATCCCGATCCCGAGGTCCGCGTGCGCCCGGGTTGGCGCGATTAGATTGGAGGCGCCCTCCTGGGAAGGGGAGCAGGGATGGGGGATGGTTTTGGTGCAGCAGCAACAGCAGCAGCCGGTCGGGCCAGAGTCCGGTCGGTACGGAGGAGTTGCGTAGAGATTGATGAGTTGATTGGATTCGCCGTGCAATCCAAGGCAATCCAGGCGCGCGCGCGACTCTCGGAAAGGGGAAGAGGGTCGTCGCGCACCCTTCTTCATCCCTTCATCTGTTCTGGTGGTGGTGGTGATGATGATGATGGTGGTATTGTTCAGCTCGCAATCGCGCCCGGGGGCATCTGTGGAGAGCGTTTCGAATCTACAACAGTTTCCATCGTAACAGAGAGAGAGAGAGAGGAATAGAAAGAGAGAGAAAGAGAGAGAGAGAGAGAGAGAGAGAGAGAGAAGAGAGGAGAGGGAAAATGGCAAGAACGCCCAGGTGTACTCCCAAGTGTACTGCCAAGTGCTCCATCACCGTCAAGCTTTTGGGAGCCACTCTGGTCGCTCTCTCTCTTTCTCTCTCTTTCTCTTCTTTTACCTCTCTCTCTCGCTCTCTCTCTTTCTCTCGCACGTTCGCATGGCACTAACGGGATTTCCGCCATGGCTTTGACTTCCGTGCATCGGGAATATCTTTTCGTGGATCTACTTGCGCGCCCTGTAGCCCTGTTAAGAGCTTCTTCTAGCAGTTCAAGTAAGTCCCCAACTTCCACGTCCCAAACCGTTTGGTTCCGGTTACCCCCCCCCCCGGGATTCGAACACAGACCAGGAGTGTAGGGCCCGGGACACAGCATCTCTCTCTCTCTTTTTCTCTTTTTTTCTCTTTCTCTCTCTCTGATTCGCTCTTGAGACTCCTTTCACTCGCCGCTGAACCGCTTACGGCTAGCGCTTCAGTCGGGACCACCGCGCATTGATGAGGAGTTCTCCCGGAGCTTGTAATCCTCTACTGGGTGCGTGTGTGCGCTCGCGCTTAGTGGGTGTTTTTGTTCCTGGAGCCCTGGAGCCGCTGTGGATCTCCTGGTGAGCCGGGGGAATGTTGGGAGGGGGTAGCGCGCGCCCGCCCGCTCGGTCGACTTATTTATGGCCGCAATTTGTTTAATAAATGCGAGCACACCGCGCAACTACTGGACCACAGGGAGAGAGAGACTACATGCGTGACTGTTGCGTGCTCTCCTTCTCTCTCTGTCTCTCTCCCTCTCTCTCTCTCTTCATACTACACCTGCCACCCCCCTCCCCCTCCCCCGCGCCGCCCTTTCGCTACGCAAAGTCTCTTCTCTGTTTCTCGGGCGCAGAGACACACAAATGACGCGCGGTGTGTATGGCGCGCAGCCCCCTTCACCCCCTCCCTCCCCTCTGGTACCACCAACTCGGAAACCTCGTTGCACCATCGCTCTAGCAGCACCTCAAACTACCACTAAACATGACACCTTCCAGCAGCAGCACCAGCAACAGCAACAAGCTGTTTGCGGCTTAAGCCCTTCTCCTCCCCCTCCTTCTCTAAGCGCAGCGCGCTGCCTAATGCCAAAGCGTACTAAAAAATCCCGCGAAGGACAATTAAGGCGCACAGCGGCGGTGGCAACGGCGGCGGCATTGCACAAAATTTACTCTGCGCACCCCCACCCTTGCGTACGCGCGCGCGCGCGGGGGTGAGTTATTTGGTTGCAGCCCGGATCGTAGCCTTTGGACCACTCCTGGAGTGTCCAGGATGTGTTGTGTACCGTGCCGGGCGTGCGGGCGCGCGCGCACGCTCTGATTTCCTCATCATTAACCCCGCTTTCTACCCACCCCCGCTCACACACACACACACACACACACACACTCAGGAGGGGTTCGAATTAATGATCATTTCACCCGCGGGCTGGGGCAGCCCGTGATCCATGCGGACTATGAAACGAGGGGAATGAGGAGGGATGGGGATGAGGGTGGGGGGAGGCTGTACTGCGATCCGTGCGCGCCCTAGCGCGGGCTAGTTAACGAGATGGGCTGGGAAATTAATTTTTCATCCCCCATCCCTCCATCCCTTCATCCCCAGCATCTCATCTCACCTTGCCCTCACCCCCTCCCCCCCCCCCCCCTCCTGGTTCACACTTTATCCAGATCAATTTTCCAACTCTTTCCTTCTCTTTTTACCCCGACCACCCCCTCCCCCGGTCCCCTTACCCCTCGGGTAGGGCGACGTAAAGCGTAGGTGGCTTACGCGGTTGTTCCGCGTGTCACGTTCGCGCTCGCGGGGTGGCGTGCCGTGCCGGGCCGTTCGGTCATGACGGTTTTTCCTACCCTCTCCTCTTTGCTCCTCCTCCCTCCTCCCTCACCTTATACACGAGTGCGCGCGTTGGCGCGCATGCATCAGCGCCCGAGGCTCGTATAATGATGGCGCAGAGCGTGGTATAGTGCGTCTGTGTGTGTGTGTGTGCCTTTTGGACGCGACCGGTCAAGGGTGGAAGGCATGCGGGGGGGTGGGGGTTTTGCACGACGCGAGGGTGGCTCAATGGAGTGCAGAGAACATTTTCTAAATTTCTACTCCCATCTCTTTCGCTCTCGGTCGCTCGTTCGTTCGCTCGCGTTTTCTACAGGGTTTTGACGAGGGGGAGGGGGAAGATGGGGTGTAGCGAGGGGAGGAAGCTGAAGTGATGCTGTCCCTATGCTCTACCGGGTCCACCGGTACCACTCGTTTGCTGCTGCTGCTGAGCTGATCCACCCCTCATCCCTTTTCTACTGTCCCAACCGAGTTCCCCTTTCCCGTTGCAACGTTGCAAAGGTCAAACTGTTGTGCGCAAGAGCCGGGTGGGGGAGGGGGTGCGCATTTGGAGCCTCAAGCTGCAGCAGCAGCAGCAGCAGCAACAGCCTAGTCAGTCCTGTGTGGAAGATGCATCCGCGCTCTCCTTTGTGGTTGAACGGTCCGGTCCTGAGGGGGATGATCGTGAAGGGGGTGGAGACGCACGTAAAGACGCCGATCTCTCTCGGAGTCCCCCCGAGCTGTTGATCGACGGGATGGGTGGGGAATAGCTGAGCGTACCCTGGAGCCCCCGGAGGATATAGACATAATTCGTCCAGATTCGAAAAATCTTCCCTTTGGTGAGACATTATTAGGGGAGGAAGAGATCACTCTAGGAGAGACACATACATACACACACTTGGGTGCGTGTTAGTGAGTATCTAGGTATTTGTTGATTGCTGGATAGCCAATCCGTTTTCCGAACAAAATGTACTTGATTCAGGAACAAGGATTTGTGTTGAGGAACTTTGACCTGTAGTCTATCTAGTATCTTGCTTTTGGGGGATGGATTACTTCAACCCCGGGGGCATATATGCAAGAGGCAGGTTTGGACTTGGAACCATTGGTAACATTGGAAGGTACTCCTACGCATCCGACGTCCGTCGAACGTGGCGCGTGAGCCACTTGAGTAACCTTGAGGGTATTCCGACGTGCGCGTTGCCGACTGCCAACTCTTGCAGTAAGTTCGGCTGTATCGTCGTCGTCGTCGTCGGCCATCGCCACTAGGTCCCTTCGCGATATGACACGTACCACAGAGCGTGGTTCTGGTTCGTTCTGGCACGATTACCCTTTAGAATCCCCGGAACGTTTTTCTTTTTTTACGTTTGTTTGGGTGTGATCCAAGTCAGGGAACGGAAGATGAAGAACAAGAAGCGGCACCGAAGGGGTAAGCCATAACAATTAACTGTAAAAACTGCGTGTTAGCAATCATCGGACGGGTTTAGACCCACTCTTGCAGCTTTTTGTTTATGTTTTGTTGCTGGTTGGTGCTGTGTCGTCGTCGTCGTTGGACGCATTGGGCGTATAGCTCCAATTACGTGAAGACGCGCTGGTGCGGTGGCAGAGGGCGAGAGGGTAGTTGTTGTTTGGAATGTGCGTTGACAGGGACTTTACTCGAGCCTTCGTGAGAGAGAGAGAGCGAGAAAAAAAAAGAACGATAAAGCAAGTCAAACCAAGCGCGGGATACCTCACGCACCATCAGCCGTGCCAGATAGCAAGGGAGAGGGAGGGAGAGAGAGAGAGAAATTGGTTAGCTTTAGCCAAAGCCACGAGAAACGTGCTTCCCTCCCCCCTCCCCTCCTTCATTCTTGTGTAACATTTTTTCCAAGGAATTTTGCGTACGTCAACCACCCTCAACTCTCCTCGCCGGTCGATAAGGGTGGGTGCCTCGGGGTGATATCCTACACAACGGAGCGATGGGGTGGAGGGGAGGTGTCCGTTTTGCTGCTCGATCGACCAGCAGCAGCATAATGTGTGGCAATCCCTTTCCTTCCCGTCCTTTGCCAACTAAACTACCCCTGCACACGCGCGCCACAAACCCTACTACTACAACCCTTACGTGCTGGCTCCGTGGCTGCATGGCAGCAGAAGAAATGATAATTTACTAGATTATCACCGGACTATTATTATATTGCATTATTGGTGGGAGGGTGGGGGGGGAGGGGGAAGGCTGCAGCACTGGATTGGCGTAACTACAGCCACTACATCAGCAGCACCACCACCACCACCCTTTGCATCCCCTAGTATCGGTTGCGGGGGTGCGTGATAGTGCGCGAGCGCGCGCGCGCGCACGTTTACTGTCGTCCGCGTCGTCGTCGTCGTCGTTCACTAGTGGAATGCACATATAGCAGTACTACGTGGACGATCTCTCGAGGCTCGTAGCCGCAACGCGCCCGTTGCCCGTTGTGGTTCTCGCTCTCCAGCGAGCGAGCGAAAAGCAGACAAAGCAGAAAACGAACGTGAAGGAGAAGAAGGGTGCACAGCAGCAGCAGCGTAGCAGCAGCAGCATCAGCATCAGCATCATGATCGTGTGGAGTGTGTGGTGGTGCGCACACGGAGATCACCACGGAATCCGCGAACGCGGACTGCAGGAAGGGGTGAGGAAGTAGGCAGAAGGTGGCTTTGTTTATGTGGCTGCATGATCGCTTAATATAAATAAAAAGGCAGTACATGCTGAGGATTGCTGGGGGACGGGAAGGGGGTGGTCGATTGATCTTTTCTTGGTTGTGCTGCGTGCGGGCGTGCGTGTGTGATTGCGGTGGTGGATGCCGTTTTCTTGGCCGCGACCAACGCGGACTGCATTCTCTCTTCCTGTCTCTCTAGACCTGAAGGCGTAGGATAGGGTGCTGAAGAAGTTGGGGTAGAGGGAATTTATGTAGCCTCTCTTCTTTTTCACACGCACGCACGCACGCACGCACGCATGTTGATGATGATGATGGCCCGTTATGTCGTGCATTCGCGTTGGCCAGCGGAAAGGCTGGACAACAATCTCTCTTTGTGTCAGCTTCCCCGCAGAAAAATCCCCTCCGGCCCGGTAAAATCACCCCACATCGGAGAGGGTGCTGCTGCCGGCGGAACAGCACCAGCAAACCACCAGCACACAAACCACGCACAAGCAAGAGAGCGCGCTTCTCGTGAGCCTGTTGAGCTCTGAGCTCACAGCAGAACAACATTTCCGGTGACACCATACACCACACACGCATGACGAAGCCGGGGAGGGAGGGAGGGATGGTGCGATGCGTAAATCGCCGCTGCTTACTTCTGCTTTCTGCCCCCCCCCCCCCCCTCCCCCACCGAGAAGTGGTTCTCCTACATTTGTTCCGTTTTCTCGCGGAACGGAGAGACAGGAAGAGCCTAGTAAGTAGGGTGTGTGTTTGTGTGTGTGTGTGTGTGCAAGCCAAGACATGAAAAGCGCGGGCACACACACGCGGGGGTTCTATTGCTCTCTGTTTAGCGTGTGTAGGCGTTGAATGCCGCTGCGCGCTCAAAGTCGTTACTACGGAAATCGTTAACGGGGGTTAACGGGAAAGGGATACAGAAGGAAAGGGGAAGAAGGGATGGGGGATGGGGGGTAGTTTGTTCGAGTTAGAGGTGCGCGCAAAACACACTTCTGCTGGTTGTGGTATTGTACACGCACATCGCCAAGATCAAGCGGCTGAAAGGAGGAAGCGCTGCCCACTGCCGACGCAGTTGCGTCTAGCACCCTAGTCCCCTAGGGGTTGCAAAACAAGGGATGCAAAATTTGGCGCTGAGAACCACTGGAACTCAACTGACACTGCATACAACGCACAGTCCAAAGAGGAAAAGAGAAGGAAAAGGGGGGGGGGGGGGGTCAGTCTTTTTCGCCCACTGTAAGGGGAGCCAGAGAGAGATGCCAGGTTTTTTGGGGGGAAGAGTGTCGGGGGTGTACTTAATTTGAATTTACTGTTGTTGTTGCTGCTGCTGTTGTTGCTGCTGCTGTTGTTGCTGCTGAGAGAGAGAGAGAGAGAGAGAGAGAGAGAGAGAGAGAGAGAGAGAGAGAGAGGGGGGGGGGCAGAAACAGAGAGACAGAGAGACAGAGAGACAGGAGACAGAGAGACAGAAAAACAGAGAGACTCGAGTGCGTGTTAGGCGGGCGATATTCTCCAACAAAAATTCCCTTCCCTATACCCTTTTTTCTTTACCTGAACGCCCCCCCCCCTTGGTGGTAGCAGCAACAGTAGCGCGCCCACGCGCCCAACGCCATGCCAAGCCTTGGTTGTTGGTGCGTTTCCTGGTTTCAGTTTCACAAGTTTCGATCCCTCCAATTCCTTCATCCCTCTCTCTCTCTCTCTTGCCCCCTCCCTCTGTCTCTGTCTCTTTCTCTGTGGTATTGAAATCTCGGTGGCTAGTGGAGTGTCATGTGCTGCTCTAGTTTTTTTTTTTATCCAGTTCATTACTCCGCATCAACCGGAGACTACCTTCAGGGGATGGTGGGGGATGGGGATGAAGGTGCATGTCCTAGTGTGGGGCGCCCTCACCCCCTCCCCTCTCTCCCGTTTCCCCGGGACCACGCGGCGACCGGCAACCGCCCAGCCACACATAGATCACATTCCTGTTGGAGCCCCCGGAGCCACACGCGCTGGTCGCGAGAAAACACATTTCACTTGGCTGCTGGTGCTGCTGCTGGTGCTGCTGCTGGTGCTGCTGCTGGTGCTACCCACCCACCCCTTTCAACCCTCTCTCTCTCTCCCTGACTACCGCATTCCAGCGTGTGTGTTCTCCGCCCAGCAGCAGCAGCACCAGATCTCGGACCTGTTTAGGGGGATGGCTGATAGGGAGGGGGTAGAAAAGGGTGCAGAATAGAGGGAAGAGGGAGGCGGGGATGGGTCTTTTGCCGCCTGCTCAAAACCTAGTGAGGAAGGTGGTGCAGCGCATTGGTGGCGCGCATCTGATTTCGGTGTGTCCAGGGTTGAAAGGTAACCTACCTGCGTCCGCCGCCGGCCACACCCTTAATGTGCATCCCCTTTCCTTCGTTCCTGCACTTGAGGAGCCCCAGATGATCATTAGAGACGTGCATGGCGAGGGGGGAGGGGGGGGGGGGGAGGCGCAAAGAAGAAGAATGGTTGCTGCTGCTGCTGCCCACCGCCGCTATGCAAATACCCCGATGCTACTGCTGCTGCTGCTGATGATGATGATGATGATGGTGGTGCTGTTGTGATGCCTATCTTGCCGCCAACTGCTGCTGCTGCTGCTGCAGCACTCGATTGTCAACATGTTCTGTGCGCCCCCGATTTCGAGACGCCGGGAAGAGGGTATGCGATGCGTAGCCAGATCCAGATATGCCCGGACCGCGACCGCGCGCGCGCGCGCGCCCTGTCTACACCTTTTTTTTGCGAGAGATGCGGCCAGCAGCAGCAGCAGCAGCTGATGGGCACTCGCAGATTATGCGAAGGTGTTGAGTGCAGCAGCAGCAGCAGCAGCAACAACTACAACGACGACGACGACGACGATGACAGTGCGCGGTGGAGCGGCTCGGTCTCGGATAACAAAATAACTGAGCCACCCAGCAACAACCGGGTCCCTCCAAACGCGCGCGCACCCCCTGTATGTGTGTGTGTGTGTGTGCAACTGTGGATTGTGATCAGATTTCCGATTCGCCGTGGTCGTCGTCGCACGACGCAGTCCGTGCGCTCGCGTCGACAGCTCTCTCGAGGACGGCCAATCGATGCCGATCATCGCGCCGCGCTGCGTGCAGAGAGGGATGAAGCACTAGAGGGAGGGGAGGGGGATGCGAGCGAGAGAGAGAAGGGATCAATTACCAGCGCACACGCACCACAACCAGCGGTCGGTGGTCGTGTGGTCCAAAAGGTTATCTGCCCGCACCGATCGCTCACGATTCTCGCGCGCCCGCGCGTCCAGCTTTACACCATCCCCCCTTTCTGCCGCTACCCCCGAATAGGGATAGGGTGGATTACTCCACCACCACCTCGTCGTCGTCGTCGTCATCGGATTCGTTGCCATGGATAGGAAGCAGAAATGCCGAGGCAGAGGATAGGATGAGAGGCAGCAGCAGCAGCAGCCACGGCGCGTTTGATTGTCGCTGCTCATCTTCAGAAGATGATTGGCTGACAGGGACTGTGCGCGTGACTCTGTGTGCGCTCTGTCCTGGTGAGGCTGTAACGGCGGCTAGCTGGAACAAAGGATCCGCTACCTGCTCCTGGACTCGATCTCTCCTTTGGTGGCGCGCTCGCTCGATGGCTCGCTCGCTCCACCATTACCACTCTGCGGACATGCGTAAACAAAACAAAATCAAAACAATGGCGCACATCCGGCTGTGCAGCGTTATTACCTGCCTGCCTGTACCTCCTGGGAGCGGTGATGATACGAACACACACAGCTAACTAACGCTCCTAACTAACGTTTCTCATCTCATCTCTCTCTCTCTCTCTTTACATGGTTTTTGCGTTTTGCGTGCGTCCCTATTCTCCACACACTCACTACCACGCCGACAGCAGCGTAAGCTGTCACCGACATGGGCAGTGATCATTACTGCTTGAGGTGGAACAATCATCAATCCAACCTTCTCGGGGTGTTCAGCCAGTTGCTTCAGGACGAGAGTCTGGTGGATGTCACACTCGCCTGCTCCGACGGTGCCACCATCCGAGCCCACAAGGTAAGTGCGCCCGCGTGCCTCAGTCTCGGCTCGTTTCGGCTTTTGTTTTGCTTCCTTCCCCTTCCCACCACCACTGTTCCTCCATTAGGTGTTTAGGTCGTCGTCGTCGGGAAGGGATAACAAAAAAAAAACACAAAAACCAGCGATCGCGACGACGCCCGCAACCCAGCGGGGTGAGGTTATGTTTTGTTGGTTTGTTGCTAGCCCCCCGGGTGTTTACCAGACTACCACGTCGCACCCTCGTATTCCCCCCCCCCCACCCCCCCCTCACTCCGTGAGTATCATCTTGCTTTGTCTCAGCGGGGGCGGCGGGAGGGAGGTTGGTGCTGGTGATTGGGTACCGGGGGCCCAGTACATCAACGATCACGACGGCGACGCTCTCTCTCTCTCTCTCTGCATCGTCCTCTCCTCTCGTCTTCGTTCGCGGGCAATTCGCGCGTTACAGGAGGGAGGGGAAGGGTGTGGAATGAGATCTCTTGCCCCCCTTGCCTTGTCCCTGGTGCCTGCCTGCCTGCAAGGATTCGATAATTTTTCTGACATTTTCCAACCCCGCCCCCCCTCCACCCCTCCCCACTGCGCAAATTTCCAGCATCCCTTTGCCTTCGATTTGCAGCGCAGCGCCATAGCGCACCGCACAAGTTCAAGGGGGGGAAGGGGGTGGTGGTGATGAGGGTGCAGTACAAGTGAACTATGCCGGCGGCAGCAGCGACAACAACAACACAACACAACACACCTCTATGCCTTGTTGTCCGGGGGACTATGCTATCTATGCTCGCCCCCGCCCCCCCGTTCGTAACCCTCCCCCGGGGTGGTGGGTGTTATGTTGCTGTCGTGTTCAATGCGCCCGCCCGCCCGCCCGCCCGCCCGCCCGCCGCTCGGTTCGCGGTTTTCCCATCTCCCAGTGCGTGGGAGTGCGTGGGATGGGAGGGGGTTGGTGAACCAACCTGAACCAGCGAGCGAGCGGTGGGTGGTGGTTGTGCGTACATGGTGGTGGTGCACACCAGGACCTCGCAAACGCACGCGGAGCATAATGTTCTCTCTGCTACGTACGCATAATCAACCCTTGCGCGGGGCAGGCAAGCACATCCCCCCGCCCCCCATCCCTGCCAACAAATGACCAACCCCGCACCCCCTTCGCACCCTTGAGTGCAAAGCGAGCGAAAAAGAGAGAGAAAAAGGCTCGCGCCTAGTTTAGAGCGAGAAAAACACGCGTTAGGGGTGGCAGGGGAGGCAGAAGAAGAAAAGGGGGTAGGAGATCGAGAGCTTTACCGGGATCATGTGCGCGGCGAGGTTATAAGTTCCCCCCCCCCCCCCTCTGCACGATCCGCTCCAATTGTGCTTTGTTTCTGTGCTGTAGCTTCAGAGCCGTCGTTGTTGTTGTTGTTGTTGTGCCCTCTCACCCCCAGAGGGCACAAGAGGAAGATGCTGCTGCTGCTGCTGCTCAGGATGATGATGATGATGATGGTGCTGGAGAGACAGTGTTCGGCCTTCCCATCTTCTTCTCCGCCCTCCCATCACTTTCGTGGGGCTCGGAAAACACCTCGCGGGGGTGGGCACGTCCCGAATAAGGGTGCGACGCGGCAGGGTGGGGGTGCACGTGGCGGGGGTAGTACAGACACACGGTGTACGCGTGCGCGCAACCGTCACCCGCGGCAACGTTAAGCACGCCTTACCTCCACCCCTCTCAACCCACCCACCCCACCCACTTACTCCACGACGACGACGACGACGACGTCGCGCCTCCTGTGGAAATTGTACTGGCAATCCATGGCTTAGGTCTGGTCATTTTGCCCCCTCTCGCCTTACACACACACACACACACACACACACACACACAGACATTTGGGGGTGGATGCGCATCCAGCATAGTTGCACTCTTTCTAGGCCCCGCGTCTCGCGGCGGTATTTTGCAAGAGCCTACCAGGGGTTAAGAAGGGCGGCTGCGAAGTGCACCACCACCACCACCACCACCCATCCTCTGCTTTGTTGGCGACGTTTAAAGTCTTGTTGTCTGTTCACGATTCTACCTCTCTCTCGCTCTCTCGCTCTCTCGTTCTCTCTCTCTCTCTTTCTCTCTATTTCTCTCTTTCTCTCTCTCTCTCTCTCTCTCTCTCTCTCTCTCTCTCTCTCTCTCTCTCTCTCTCTCTCTCTCCCGAGTGATTCCAACGCCAACGCACCCAGCAACAGCGTTTAAGCTGCGCTCCCGGCTATAGAGAGCGAGAGAGAGAGACAGAAAGAGAGGATGAATGTGTTAGATATCGCAAACTGCGCGCGCTGCTCTCGTGCGTGAACTAGGAATAGGAAAATAATTTATAACCGATCCCGCGCCCCCTTACACCCTCTCCCCCTCCCCTACCAACGACACACCGTCGCCAAGTGCACTAACACTGCAATCACACCGGGAGATCTTCCCCGTTTTTTTTGTTTTCCCGGAGGATGTGATGTGTCCAAACGTCGCCCGACATTTATTTGCAGCATCAGCAGCAGTTCGCGCGTGAACACACACACACACACACACACACATGGTGACGCCAAAGGTTAATTGATGGACTGAGCAGCAGCTACTGCTGGTCGCCAGATCTTGACCTCATCGAACGTGCGCGACCACACCGAGGCGTCGTCGCCGTCGCCGTCTTCGTCGTCATCCACGGCGCTGGCCAAAGGCATCATTTGCATTTTGCGTTCTCGCTGCTGCTGTTGACCTCTGCTACCTCTCTCTCTCTCTCTCTCTCTCTCTGTGTCTCTGTTTTGGCTCTGTTTGGCACACCTCGTCCGGACAACAACACACCACTTCAGGATAAGGCACACTACTAACTCCTCCTCCTCCACACTCGATAAGGTGCAGAGCGCGAGCCCCTCGGATGCGAGATGCTAATTGCCTCTGATTGTGTTGCACCCCCCCTTCCCTTCAGGGCAAAGTGGAGTAGTGTGTGACGCGATGCGACGCAACGCGCGCGCATCGCTTATCGTCATGGCATCATCGCCCGGGCAAAGGGTGCCACGGAGGGAGAGGTGTGGTTTATGGAAAATGGAGCAGTACGAGCAGTAGTTTGAAAGCTATGGGGGTATGGGGTGGATGGGAGGAGGAGGAATTCATTAGTTAACATCGCGCGAGCGCGCAAACATGACCAAACCTGGGGTGAGAGGCAGGACCCCTCCGCGCGTTGTAAGAATACGTCCAGCATGTCCAGATTCCTTGGGTAAAGGGTGACTGACGTCTGGCTGTAAAGCACCGGGGGTGGTGCATGGCTGTTGTCAGATCCTCTCTCTCTCTCTCTCTCTCTCTCTCTCTCTCTCTCTCTCTCTCTCTCTCTCTCTCTCTCTCTCTCTCTCTTTCTCTCTCGATCTCTCGTGCTGTCTCGTTGTCTGTCGGTATTGATGGCTTTGACATGTGCCGCGGCCACTGTTGTGTCGGCATCAGTGTTCAATTAATTAGCCAGACACCTTTAGGGGAGGGTGGGGGTGGCGTATGGCCATAGCCATCAGCTCGCTCATGGTCCCTGTCGGGGTACATCCCGCGCGCGCGCATCGCGCATTGTCAATGCTTCCAGCACTAGAGTCACTGTGTTGCTGCTCTTAGAGCCCTTAAAAGATTGACACCACTGCTTCGCTTGACCTTCGCTGTTATCCTGTTTCGTGTAGCTGTTCTAGGGTTTCCCTGGCGAGAGGGGAGGGAGTGACTCCAAAGCTCTGTGCTTGAGCTACTAAACCTCCATGCCTTCTTTGCACACGCACACACGCGCGCGCGCGCTGCGTGCGGATTAGTCACCACCACAATGCAAGAGAAGCGGAAATTCAAAATCATCCCCTAACCGAAGACGGTAACAAAACGCTCGCATACCGTGAATGGCCGGGGAGGGTTTGCGAATTCAAAGATTCACACCGCACACCCTCACTCACGCACCGACGCACTCGCATGTCAGAAAGGCGCGCGCGCGCACCATCACCACCACCACCGTCAGCATCCCCCAAATTGGTTGCTGCCCGAATGCCTTACGCACTGCACTCTCGATGGTGGTAGCGGCAACGAAGCGAAACCACCACAACCGAGCGAAGGGAGGGGGGGGAGCTACTGAAGTGACCTCTCGGTGGCCGGGAAGACACAGCGGTGGCGGCAAAGCGGGGCGAGGGATGGGGTGACTATCGAGATCACACGCGCACACTCTTAGAAGCTAGAAACAGACAAAGTCCAGGTGCTGTGATGGTGGTGGTGATGAAGGTGATGAAGGTGATGGAGGTTGCCAAAATTTTAGCAAACCCCCTCCTTCTTCATTCTTAGCCCCCTTACCCAAGGGGGGGTGTACGCACCCTCTGTTGACCGACGATGATGGTGGTGGTGGTGATGGTGGATAGAGCGTGCGGAGCGATCTCTCAGATCAGATCGAGTCGGTTCGAGGGACAACAACGATTCGTTGCTCGCTGTCATTCCTCTCTCTCTCTTTCTCTTTCTCTTCATCTCGCTCTTCCGGCGCGCCCCGCAATTCAACCCAAATTCTGGTTTCCCCTAAACACGCGGTGGTTTTGGCAGACGCAGGCTGTTGCGACCTTAAAATGCAAAATGTGAGAGAAAGAGAGAGAGAGTTAGACAGATAGAGGGGGAGAGAGATAGAGAAAGAGAGAAAGAGAGAGAGAGAGCGAGATAAGATAGGTTGAAGGGGGAAAGGATCACAAAACTAAGCAAAAACTTAATAAAAGAAAAGGGATCCTCTCCTCCACCAACCCCTTTCCTGCCCCCCTTTATTCATTAGAACAGAGCAGAACAGTGCGGTGGGGTGTAGCCACACTCTTGTCCACAGCTTTTGGTACCCAGGTAGCAACCAGCAACAACGACGAAAAAAAGGAACACAAAAAGAAGAGAAGAGAAGGAGGCAGCAATAGAAAGAAAAAGAAGAGGGGACGAAGAGTAAGCAAAGGAAGGAGAAGAAGGAAGAGACCTTGAAATGGGTTTTCTGTCGGATGTGCACGTGGTGTTGCGTACTGTGCGTGTGTGTGTGTGTCAGCAAAAAGAGCATGCACACCTACACACACACACACACACACGACATAGTCGCTGGCGACGATATTTGGCGCGCAAACGGAACACAAACTCCTAGTCGCCGCCGTTGGCCGACACAGTAGCAAACGCTACGGAAAAGTCTCTCTCTCTCTCTCTCGTCCGCGCTCTCTCCGCTATTGGCTAGTGCTCCTGACTGGCAGATCGACCCTCATCCCTCATCCCTCACCCCCGCACCCACGATCATAAGGATACTGGCGGGTTGTAGAGCGGAGGGAGGGGGATGGGGGGAGGGGGGGGCAGATTAGCATAAAATCATTTATCATACCCCCCGCCGTTATGCTGTGGCGGCGGCGGCGGCAACATGGCGATCGCGCAAAGTCTCTTTTTCCTAACGGTGATCGCGGTTCCAACGCCACCGCCGCCGCCGCTGCCACCCCTGCGGGCCATTGAACTTTTGCCGAGGCCGCCACCGCACGGCAAGAAACAACGCGCGCGCGAACAACCCCCCAAAGCGTGTGAATGTCAAGGTGACATTCGCAAAGGAGGAGACGCGGGGGGGGGGGGGGCGCAGGGAGCAAACAGAGCGGGTGTCACGCACGCACTCACGCACGCACGCAGACGCTTTCGCTGGTTATCGGCATGTGTGTGCGTGTCCGCACTGACCGTTGTAGAGATAAGGCATCGACTTCTCTTGCTTAAAGTTGGGCCAGGGTTCTAAGAAGCTCTCCTCCCCTCCTCTTTCCAAATCACCACCCCGTCCGTCCGGCCGCGCACCCACCCCGTCCCGACCCTCGTATTTCAAGGGGGCTCTCACAAATGACAGATGGACTGCTCGATCGCTCGATCGTGCTCCAGAAACAAGGGAACGGGGGCTGAGAGCGAAAAGCAGAAGTGATGCCTCCCCGGATGACGGGAGGGAGGGGGTGAGGGGTGCGCGAGGTTAAATTGATACGCAGCGTGTGATGTGTTGTCGTTCGCATTCTTCTCGCGTGCGCTCTCTCTCTCTCTCTCTTTCTCTTTATTTCTCTCTCTCTCTTTTTTCCTCTTTTCGCTCCCTTTCCTGCGTTCACGCACGCTCACGAACGTCCTCAGCGCTTCTTCTTTACGCGCGCTCTCTATCTCTCTCTCTCTCCCTCGCTCCCTCTCTTTCTATCTCGCGCCGGTGCGCTCTTTTCTGCTTCAGCTTGTTTAGAATTCTGGCGATTCGCGAGCCTCTCGAGTTCCTCCAGCTAGCGCTAGCCGGCCGGCCGGCCGAAGTTAGCTTAGAATGGCCGGGGGCTGGGTTGTAAAGGGGTATATAAGGGGAGGGGGATGGCGGGGTGGAAATTGATCAAATTTACGCGAGCTCGTGTATGTGTGATGTGTGTGCGTAACGTTGGAGGAAGAACGCAGCGCTGGAAATCGCGCACCGCACCTCCTTCATGCTGCTAGCTACCCCCCCTGGTCATCATCCCCTTCACACAATGACGGGCGGACTGTTCAGGACCACTCGGGATATCCTATAGGATCCTAGACCATCGCTGTGTGTGACTGTGTGTGAGTGTGTGGACTCTGATAGCAGAAACCGTTAGTGTTCTCCGGGGGCTTTTGGGTGGGGAGGGGTAGAGGGGTCAGAAGCCACATTTGCAACGGAAATAGCCTTCTGTTTTTTTTTCTTCCTCTTCTTCTGCTTGTCGCGCATTGTGGACCTTCGGAATGCGGGACTGGGGGATGCGATCGTCACCCCTCACCCCCACCCTTCACGGCCCTCATCTGTATGCGATCTCTGTGCTCCAGCCCGCGTACGCTACGCGTGCACGCGTATGTGTGCGTGTGGTTGCGTGCCCAAATTGTCTTCGTGCTATCGCCACGTTGCTGCTCCCTGCGCCCGCCATCCCCACCTCGCATACCGAACTAGGGGTGCGCGCGATGCGTCTCTGTTGCTTCGTTGGCGGGGTCCTGATCGGTCGGTCGGTCGGTTGGTCGGTCGGTTGTTCGGCATACAATCTTATCTCTCTCGAGCGCGGCGCGCGGCTATGATGCGTGTACACGGGGGAAGCGGGGGAAGCAACCCAGGGAGAGGAAAGAAAAGGGTGTGCACCCCCCTACCCCCCACCAAAGTAATGGCGATACGCAACCATACGAATGGGAGCGAGGGGTTAGTAGGTGTAGGGATTAGGCGAAGAATAGATGAGAGGAGGAATAGATTCGTCTGCGCATCCCCTTCCACCGTATCTCGCTATCTCTCTCTCTCTATCTTTTTTTTCTCTCTCTCTCTCTCTCCCTAATTCGCACATCATGCACACGCACCACCCCCCATTTCCCCCTTCCCTTGAGTACGATCACTGCCAGTATGGTATTTGGGAAGGGAAATGAAAAGAGGGGTTGGGGAGGAACGGGGATGATGAGGGGAAGGGTGTTTCGCGTTGCGTGCTCTCCGGCTGCCGGTTGCGTCGCCAGCTAACGCTAACGCGCTTCGCCAAATTTTGCATTCTATTCTATTTTACTCCTCCCCCCTTCCCCCTTTACTACCCTTCCGCCCGTTACACCCTCTTCCTCATCGGGCGTTCTCTTTATGTTTCCTTCATTCTTCGATCTTCGCTCGCTTCCAACAATGCGTGCTCCGTGTGTGTGTGCGCGCCTGAGAGAGAGAAAGAGAGAGAGAGACAGTGCGAATGGCGGGGGGGATTTCGGTTTTTGGCGCAAACCCCCTCCTCCCCCCCTGCACAACCCCTGCCGCGCATAGAGGAGCGTTGTTCTGTTGTTTTCGTTGAATTTTGCAAACCTCTTTGATCATCGTTCTAGTGCTCGAACACACACACACACAAACGCACACAGGCATCCTCTGCTTGTCTACACCGCTCATCCCCCCGCGCGCGCGCGCCTCCATGGTTATCACTTTTTTATCTTTTCTCTCTCTCTTCTTTCTCTTCTCTCTCTTCTCTCTCTCTCTCTCTCTCTCTGTCGTGTCTAGCCGCTTCCTTTGATAAGGTAGCCCATGTTAGTTGGTTCAGGTTTTTTTTTCCTGCGAATCAGATCCATCTCCTCGCCCCTCACCGCATCCCCCATTTCGTTCAACAACCCCCCTTCGCTTCTATTTTGCTTTGTTGCTGCTGCTTTAGTTGCGTAGACACACGGCGGCGGCGGCGATGCGCGCCATTTGGTGACGCAATTTGGGCCCATAAGCGAGAGAGAGAAAGAGCGAGAGAGAGAGAGAGAGAGCGTGCGCGTGTGTGTGTGTGAAAGGGAAGCAGAGGTCATTGACACCAGCGCGCTGCGTAAAGCTGCCTGCTGGATCTGCGTGAGCGAAGGGGTGGTGGGGAGGGGGTTGTGGGGAGGGGGTGGCGGGGGGACGGGACGAATGGTGAAACCTTGAACTCACTCGCCTTCGTTACCGGGCCTTCGCACCACTCCCCACACCCTCCCCTTTCCCTTCCACCTTCGACTAGTTAATCTATCAAAATTGCCAAATGGCGAATGGACGGCGACGACGCCATCGCTGCTGTCCCCCTGTTGGTCGGTGTCCGGGGTGTGGTGGGACATGATGGGTGTGTGTGTGTGTGTGCCGGCGTGTGGTGCGTTTGCTGCGGGAATGCCCGAATTCCCGATATCACCACCGAAGCAAGCGGCACACCAATTAGGGTTCCAGATTTTATTTTTTTGGGGGGGGATGATGATGGTGGGGGTGAGAGGAGAACCCTAGGCAACAATGGTGGCTGGCTGGCTGGCTGGCTGGCTGTTGCCTCCTTCACGCGATCTCCACCTAGCTTCTTCCTTTCTCTCTCTCTCTCTCTCTCTCTCTTTCTCTCTCTCTCTCTTTCTCTTTTTTTTCTTCGCTCTCTTTCTGTCTTCTTCTCTTTGTCGACTTTCTCTCCCTCTCGCTCTCTCTCTATCATCGGGCAACTTTAGAAGCTCCCCTCCCACCCCACCTTCCCGGACACGCACATCCTATTATTTCGTTCGCTCTGTCTCTCTCTCTCGCGTGCTCTACGCAGCAGGAGGGAGAAGATCGCAGATCTCGGTATAAAAGGTGCGTGCGAAAGTGCGTGCGGTGCGTAGCAGTCGTTGAGCGGTCCGCTGGAGCAGACACGCGCCATCATCCCCCTGGGCTCACTGGGATAGCGCCCGTGGGGCGTCGTCGCCTTCCTAAAACTCTGCCATCAACCAACCAACCAATGGAGAACAACCGCGCGACATCAGCGATATCAGCCCAGCAATAGCAGCAGCAGTGTTGCACATGTGTGTGTGTGCGTGCGTGTGTGTGTCAGAATATGGGAAGGTTGAAGTGAATTGTGACAATCGGAAATGAATCCTCGAATCATCTCTCCTGGCTTATAAATACTTCATCAGCAGCGAGGCCCCGTTGTTGGGGTAGCGGCTGGCTCCCCCCCCACAACCTGTGCATTCCTTCTCTACTGTATGTGCGTGTGTGTGTGTGTACAAACGCCGTGTGCTTCTTGAGTAGCGATGAAACTACATTTCGGACTCGAAGCTGCTGAGAAGAAGCCATTTGGCTAATCAGCCAATTGCTGTTATCCCTCTGAGGGGGTTGGGAGATGGAATAGGGGGTGCCCTTACCTCCCCTCCCCCTTACGCGCGCACAAACACACACATACGGAGCGAGAGAGAGAGAGAACGCACACGCAACGTAGCACATGCGTGTGTGCAGGAGGGTGCCTGTGAAGAGAGAAGTTTAGATAACGGGCGCGCCTGGGGTCAACAACTGGGCACGCAAAACGATGACGCGCGCAGTTTTCTTCTTTGTTCTGGCCTCCGTTTAGTAGTTGATGAGCTTGGTTCAAAGAACGAACTCTTCCGTTTTCCGTCGCAAATCGCGAGAAAAGTGTTCCCGGTCGAGAGATCATGCCGCTGATCAAGGTCGCAGGTGATCGTAGAGAGAGAGAGAGAGAGAGAGAGAGAGAGAGAGAGAGAGAGAGAGAGAGAGAGAGAAAGACCGAGAAGGTGCTCTACAACGCGTCCTTCCCACTCTTCACGTCAATTTTCGGCACTCACCGACGGCTTCACATCTTCCAAAAAGCGGTTGGTTCTACCACCACCACCACCACTACCACCAGATCGAATGGTTGGGCTCTCCCTGTGCCCATATCCTTCCGGTTTCCGGTTGTTCTTGGCAGCAGCAGCACCACTATGCAAGGCACACATGTGTGTGTTGTGTGTGTGCGTGTGTTTAGGGAAAGGGTTCGCTTTTATGGGGGGGGGGGGGGGGTTGCCTCGCGTTCTCGGCCGTTGCGTTGCCGTGTGTGGCAACTCTTGACGCACAGCAGCAGCCCCTTGAGCAACAGCGACGACAACGACGAACGCAGGAAAAAAGGAGGGGTGCTTTTTCGGAAGGCGCCGCCGCCGCCGCCGCCGCCGCCGCCGCGCTAAGAGAAGGGCGGCAGCCGAATTGCCAAATTGCGTGCGTGTGTGTGTGTGTGTGTGTGTGTGTGTGTGTGTGTGTGTGTGTGTGTGTGTGTGTGTGTGTGTGTGTGTGTGTGTGTGTGTGTGTGTGTGTGTGTGTGTGTGTGTGTGTGTGTGTGTGTGTGTGTGTGTGTGTGTGTGTGTGTGTGTGTGTGCTGTGACCGCCAAAAATTGTGCCAAAAAAGTAGGGACGAACGGAAAACAAAACCCAAAAAAAAAACACTGAGAATAAAGAATAGAACAGAGAAAAGGAGAGGGGAGAGGAGAGTAGAGGTTCCATGGAAAAAGGAGGAAGGAATGGAACGAAGAAACACAGACACCCCAGCTGCTGCTGCTGCTGCTGCTGCTGACGTGGCCCCTTACGTTCTTGCGCTTTCTTTCTCTCTCTCTCTTTCTCGTGTTTCGTGGTTTCTTTCTAATGGATCACCCTTCGCGTTGGTCGCGTCTCATGTCCTGGTGGTGTGACGCGCGCTCGCTTGTGTTGCGGGCGCGCGCAGCTGGTTGTGAGAAGTGGAAGGGTTTGGCGAGGAAGTAGGGGGGGATCGACCCCCTTTGCGAATTTGGAGATTTGGTTGGTCCTCGGCGTTCTCCGGTTCTGCTGCTGCTGCTGCTGCTGTTGATGGTCCTTCATGTTTTGCGTGTTCCCCCACTCCTTCCCCTCCTCCCTCCTCTCCTACCCTTGTCTAAGGTGGGCTCCCTCCGCTTCACGCGTCGCGTATCCCTTCCGTATACATTTTCACGCACCTTTTTTTTTGGGTAGTTTTTTGTGCGCGAAACGAGTAAGAAGAGAGGAGGAGGATGCACGAAGAGGAGAGGAGAGGAGAGGGTGTTTCGTGTTGCCGTTTGCCAGCATTCGGCGGCGGCAGCGGCGACTGGCCGTATTTCTATTTTTGCAACCTTTTCTTCTACGATTTCGTTTTCTTTTTTCTCTCAATTTTTTTTTAATCACTCTCCTGCACCCCAACCCTCCCCCCCCCCCTTTCCTTTCGGGGTTCGCCGTCTGGTTGGTGCGTACGAACTGAAGTCTTTCGTACCAGGCAACAGCAGAGCATTATATTTTATAAAAAAAAAAAACAAAATCGCACCCCAGCGCGCTCCCTTTAACAAACAACCCCCAAACATAGTGAATTCTTTCCTTCGGGTATCTGTGTGCGTGCATGTTGGTGTGGTGCGCGTGCGCGTGCGTGCATGCGTAGCCTGAACCCTGGCTATCTACTTGCTGAGAGAAGGTTGGGACGGAAGAGGAGTCCCCAAAACGAAATAAATACATTTACAAATTCCAAAACCATAAACCCCAATTCTTCGTAACTCATTTCGTCCGAGTGTATGTCTACGTGTGTATGTGTGTGTTTGCTAATTTTAAACAAAAACAACAACAATATTTCTCGTAACCAAGACATCGTCACAACATTTCTGGGATTTTTTTTTGTTTTTCTTTATTTTATACCACTACTCCTACCCGAAAACTACTTCCAGGAACAGCTCAAACACACACACACACACACACACACACACAAACGCATTCAAACATCGAAAAGGCTCTGAAAGTGTGCGAGTTCCGCCTGTTGTATGGACATCATGGAGGATGGATGAAGAAGGATCGCTAGGGAATCAATTAACAGAGAGAGAGAGAGAGAGAGAGAGAGAGAGAGAGAGAGATGGACAGAGAAAGAAAGAAAGAAAGAAAGAGACCAAGCGCACGCTGTTTGATGATGCCGCCACCGACAATGCCAACCTCGACGATGCATATGACCAGTTGGCAGGAGGTTGTAGGTTAGGTTAAAACTTTAAGGAGGATTTTATACCCCCTCCCCCTTCCTTAGGAGAATGCATTTCGCACGCAATCGGAACCGGGACCCGGGCGCGATAACAACGGGGCTGGTGGCCGCCATTTCCCGCTTAAGTGACTTGACTAGACGCTCGCCAATCATTTGTACAGAAGCAGAGTAGGGGTGGTTTGGTGGGGGAGGTTGAGGGTGGTTGAGCGTCTCACCCGTCACTCCTCTCTACTACAACACGCAGCGAGAGAGAGAGAGCAGAAGAGGAGGGCGCGTACTTTCCACCGAGGGCGTTCAATTAGGGGTCGGGGGGGGGGGGGGACTCGCGGTTGGCGCGCATTGACATGAACTTCCACATGCCCCCATCCCCGTTCCAGAAGAAGGATTGTAATGGACTGCGTTCGAGTTCCGAGTCCGAGTGTGGTGCGTGCACGACAAATCGCAAGCAATATCGCAGACAGGCAACGGTCCTACTGCTGCTGCTGCTGCTGCTGCTCCCGTTGCTGCTGCTGCTGTCAATCGTGGCCACGGTTCTCATTAATATTCGTTCGTCTCAACCCCAATTCCACCTCCCCCAAGGGGCACAAGAAGGACGTGCGTGCGAAGTGAGCTTGCACTTTCGAGTTCCGAGCCTCCTCCTTCCGAGCGGCTGCCGGCCTGGCGGTCCAAGATGAATCGTCGGAACATCCGTGCCTAGGTTGGTCAAGGGGGGTGTGGGTGGGGATGGCTATGATGCTATTTGCACTACATTAGTCCCTCTCTCCCCCCCTTCCCCCCGTTCCAGGACTTTTCTGCGCGTCGATGTCGAAGCCACTTACCTCTGATGACGAGGGCGGCGTGTGCGCGCCTCTGTGTGTGTGTGTGTGTGCGTATGTGTAGCGACAGGCGCTGTTCGCTGCTTGACACCGATCCCTCCCGTTCGAAGGCTGCGGACCGGACCGTGGGGTGGTGGATGGCTTAGGAACAACTTCATTAGTTTACTGTCAAGACAAGCGGCGGCCTTTCGAAATCAATCGGCCACTGTCCGAAGGGGAGGGGGAGGGGGTATGCCTGTGTGGTGGTCCGGTTTCAGCTTCCTGAATTTACATCCCTTTCACGCAATAATGATGCGCGCATCATCGTCATCATGTTGATGGGGGGGTGGGGATGTACTGCTGTGTACAAGGGTTGTACCGAACCTATAGCCTCTATGCTATAGTGGGGGGACCACCCCATCCCCATCCCCCAAAACGGGAACCAACCATCCAACGGGGGCCACTCCTGGAATTTCCTTGCTTCTAGCTTCTTAGCTTTTCCAATGCGACCACACCCTTCTTGTTCAACCCCCCACCCCTATCGGTGTGTGTGTGTGTGTGTATGAGTGGCCATTGCCTCCCGGGCCGTCATTAGGAAAAGATTGACGGACGGATAGTAAAGAAGACGGGCGGTTATCGAGAGACAGAGAGAGAGAGAGATGTAAGGTCAATTGAGTGTACGTGCAGGGGTGGGGGAGGGGGTGGATACCCTGGGGACATGCGTTGCACTTATCACCTGACGTCTGTCTGTCTGTGTGTGCGTGTGTGTGTGTGCGCAACTGACCTAGGCGTTGATGCAGCAGAGAGCTCGACGCACACACACACTCACACACACACACGCGCGAATTTTTGCATTGTGGGCGCGCTCGCGCTTTGAAATCATCTCCTGACCCTCACACTCTAGACACCCCCTTCCTCCCCCCCCCCCCCCCCCCGACGCCGATGGATGTGTCGATCAAGAATAGAATGTGGTGAGAAGAGGGTGGAGGGGGGGGTAGGGGGAGGAGAGACAGGAGTCTACTGATGGCGCTGCAAACCGCGGACGTGGACACGAATGACACAAAAGAATCAAACAACATCCACCCCCCTCTCCACATCACCCTCCCGGCATCATCATCATCATTAGGCGCGGGTGCGCAAGACGAAGTGACGAAGGGAGGTAGGGTGCAAGGGGATGGCGTTCAACTTCAAAACTACTTCTCACTTCAATCAGTCTAGAAAATAGAAGGTGGCAGGGGGAGGGCTACTGTTTCGGCTTAGCGACAACAATGTTGTTATACCCTAACAAGAGAAAGAGTGCGAGAGAGAGAGAGAGAGAGAGAGAAAGCGGGCATGGTGAGATGAGTGATGAGGTGTTTGACCTGATTTGATTCGAGTCGTCGCCTCTCATCTCTCGTCGAACACGTCGTTTGACAGACAGAATTTACACACTGCTGCTGCTGGTGCGCCATCCCGGCCAATCATGACGGCAGATCTCAATCTCTCCTCTTGTGTGTGTGTGTCTTATTTCAATAACCCCCATCCCCCCCATCCCTATGAGCGGACGAAGAGTGACCTGCTGTCGATGGAACAATGATAGATATTTGCTTGACAGATTGATCCCAAGCACCTTCACCTTCCATTCTCCCCCATGTCCAGAGAAACTTCACGTGTTTCTCCCGAAATGGATCCTGAGACTGGCGGCTGTACACTCACACACCCCTAAAATACGCACACCCCCCCCTGGAAGGGGATGGGGTTGTCAATCAAAATCGGACACACGCCGCTCCGCCGCGTCCACAGCTTTTGCACAAATCCGTCGCGCCAGGACGCTCCCCCCCCCCCCCCCCCCAGTCCTTGCGCGATGCGCTCCCTACGTGAGAAGACAGCTAGGGTGAAGGTGGGAGGGGGTAGTATTGTCGGGAAGCGCAGAGAAGATCGAGAATTTCTCCAAAGCTCTCTCAGGTGCCACTTCGACTTCGGTTTTGACGGCCAAAAACCCCCGCAATTCACATCAACTTTCCAAACCGTGTACAGAAAAGGGGTTGAGGGGAGGGGGTGGCAAGGGGAAACATGTAGCGCCGGCTCCTGCTGTGCGCGATAACGATGACGACGCGCGCAACGCGCGCCTATGTTATGGTGGAAGGGGAGCGCAAATGGTTCGGGGATAGTGTTCTGGATCTCGTGATAGCTCCTCTTCCTGTTCGCACCTCCGGTGGAAGAAGGATGGAGAAGGGATGGTAATGCTCCATCTTTTGCGCTACCCTGCGGGGTGCACTCTGCGGGGCAGCTTTTCCAAAGCTAGCGCTCCAGCTCGTGTGTCTAGTTTTGTTATTTTGTTGTGTGTGTGTGTGTGTGTGTGTGTGTGTGTGTGCGTGCGTGTGTCACCGGGCGGGGAGAATGAGGAATTAATTGAGCAGGTGTGCGTGCGATAGCCTCTAACATCCCCTTCCTGCGCTTCCCTTCCCTGGGCGCTCTCGGCTGCAGGAAAGATCGATCGTGTGGTGGTGCCTGATCGTAGAGGGTTGCAAAGGGGAGGGGGAGGGGGTGAGCCTCGGGCGAGGAAGGGCAATAGAACGGGTTGTGGTGAGCTTGCGAAACACTTCACCCCCTCGCCTCCCCCACGGGACCCCGCTCACTGTGTGGTGTGCAGGTCACGGCTGTCAAAGTTCGGAAAACAATCGCCTTTAGGCCTCCGGGGCGCACTCTGAGTATGCTCACCCCCTAACAACCCCCTCTCTATCCTGTCACTTGCTGCTTTAGCTCACCTCCCTGGTGGTGGCCTAAGGGTGGCCTTCGCAAGGGTGGATGATGGAGGATGGAGGGGGTAGGGGTTCTAATGCAGCAGCAATCCGCGTGCAATTGCAGACCTAGTAGAGGGGTTGTTGTTGGTTCGATCATTTCAACTATTAGTACTACTACTACTACTACTACTACTACTACTACTACTATTACTACTACTACTACTACTACTACTACTACTACTACTACTACAACAATAACAACAACAACAACTACTACTACTACAACTACTACTACTACTACTACTACTACTACTACTACTACTACTACTACTACTACTACTACTACTACTACTACTACTACTACTACTGCTATTTTTACACTCCTTCCTCTTACAATGAAGGGACGCTGATGGTGGTCCGTAGATGTTTGAGCCACCTCCTCCCCTCCTCTCTCACTGGATAAGCCTCGACCCAGGAAACGTCAAAATTGTTAGAAGGTCCCCGGCACACGGCAGACCGTAGCTGAGAGAGAGAGAGAGCTAAAGGACTGATAGTTGTAGTTGAGTCCGCGGCGGCAGGGAAACGGTAGAAGTCTCTAGAAGGGGCTAGGGCTACAATGCACCCCACAAACCCATCGTACCCCCACAGTCCACTTCCTGCTCTCCTCACCACACCAGTCTCTCTCTCTCTCTCTCTCACGCTCCTGTTCCTGTTGACCTTCATTCGGTCCGGCACACCGACAATCGTCGTGCGTTAGAACGTGGGTAGAGGGATGGGGGGGGGGAGGGGATCGAACCGTTCGAAGAGAATGCTACTTCTGCTGCTGCTGCTGCTGCACCTTCAGGGAAGGGGGGGAACGCGAGCACTATTGGCGCGCATGAGCGAGATGGTAATAGGAAAACAAAGAAACGTACAAAAGCAGGGAAGGCCCGGGGGTGGGGGGTGGTTTGGGGTGGAGAGTACAGAAAATCCCCGTTACAATCAGCCTCCAGCGATGGTGGAGCGAGCGCATTGTGAGGTTAGGTTGTTGCTGATGCTGCTGCTGCGACTACAACTGCAACTATTGCCGCTGATGTGTATCCCTCCTCCTTCTCCTTCTCCTGAACTATGCACCTTTCGGAGCTGGCGGAGTGGGTTAAGGTGTAGTGCGGATGAGCGATCCGCGATCCCTCGGCCGGATCACCTTCACCTGCCAGTGCGCCAGCACCCGAGGAGAGACACGTTGTCTCTCTCTCTCTCTATCTCTCGCTCCTGGGAGATGATGTTGTCGATCGACCACACTCTACCCTCCGATGGACATTTTCTATACAACAACGGGCCCAATCCCTTAGTAGTAGTTGAAGGTCTCGAGAGATGAAAGAAAGATGTCGAGATGGGGGAGGGGGAGAGACGGCGAAGGGGGAACCGTTAGCTGATGCCCTTTGACAGCTTCGTTGCGTATATGATGTGCGCGCGCGCGTGTGTGTGTGTGCCAGGGGAAGGGCGTAAGTTGCAGGTTGCAGCAGCACCCTTCATCCCCCTCACTTGATGCGGTCAGCATCATCAGTAGTAGCAGCAGCAGCAGCAGGCCGATGATTGGGATCCAATTTGGAGCAATTTCGCCACGAGCTGTGTGTGTGTGTGTCGGGGTGATCTGAGATCAGGTTAATGTCGGGTGTCGCATCATTCTGCATCATCATCACCACCATCAGCGCGCATCAAGCATCGTCATGATGCTTCACCCGAGTGCCATCTCACCACCAACGAATTTGCGGTGGCGCCAACGACGATGACGATGATGACAAGGGAATGAAGGAATGGGGGAAAAAAAAACAGGGGATGGCGGGGGAGGGAAGTTGGGGTGTGTGTGCTTTTTTTTGCTTTGCTGGCACTTCGACGCAGACGCAGGTGATTTTGTCTGCGTCATTATCCCTGCGTCCACATCAACCTCGGTGGATTTCTCTCTCTCTCTCTCTCCCTTTTTTTCTCTCGCTCTCTTTTTTTCTCTTTTTTGTTTAATACATGCCCGCGGCCTCGGTAGTGGCCACCGTCCATTAAGCGCAGGACAACTGTCATTCTTGGTGCACTTCCGTTGACCCTTCGTTTGGGGGGGTGGGGGGGGAGGGTTCAGATGTCAGCGTGACAGCTCAATACTACCACGACGACGACGACGACGACGACGATGACGACGTTCCCTGAGTTTTGTGCTGTATGCGCTCGGCTCCTCGGTATGACCTCACGATACGTTTCCCCGCGATCGAGGCGAACGGTCGAGTTATAGCATCCACCTTCCCCTCATCACCTCCTCCTCCCCCTCCCCCATTCGACACTCCGTTGCAGGCCCTTTGGAGCAGCAGCAGCAGCAGAGCGATGCCGTGGAACCGTGGGAACGTCGTCAAGGAATCGTGACTTTGAAGTGCATTCTGAGTTCCTCCTCCTCCTCCTCCTACTCCTCCCCTATCACACATACAAATCGTCGTAATCCACTTCTCCACCCCCCCCCCCCCCCTTCGCGCAGAGAGTTCTGGGTGGTGGATGCATTGATCGTTCATTCGCTCGCGCAGCAGCAGCAGTAGGGCGGATGAGCCCGAACTTTGTTGCGCTTGGCGTGGAGTCCGTTGCGCTTGGCGTGGAGGGCGTGTAGTGCGTGTGTTTGTGTGTGGAGTAGGGCCACCAAAACGATGAACGACAATTAGAGAGAGAGTAGACCGCGCAATCCAAATCTTCTCTACACATTTACGCGCATCACGACGCAAGCCGCGCTCTGCTGTGGCTGCTGCTAAGTTTCTTTGTTTGCAAACGTGTGCTGGTTGCTAGCTGTCAACGAGCCTCTGTCGTGGTGTGGGTGCCCTGAACGATTCCGTTTCTAGTAGGATGTTGTAATTAATTTCCAATGAAAAGGGGGCGAGGAAGGAAGAGGATTTGAAATGCTTCTGCGTAAACACACACACACACACATACACACACACATACACACACACACACGTAAGCTAGACAATTAGTTTGAGGAACCTCCAACTTGAACGCTGGAAGACAACGCTTATCATTCGCTCTGCCACGTTGCTAATCTCGTTGTAAGTAGAGAGAGAGAGAGAGAGAGAGAGAGAGAGAGAGAGAGAGAGAGAGAGAGAGAGAGAGAGAGAGAGAGAGAGAGAGAGAGAGAGAGAGAGAGATAAAGAGTGCGCACGCAGCGTGTTGTTATGCTTTTGTTTGATGCCTTTGTTTTTGAATGCTCTCTGGTGGGCCCCCGGAGAGAGAGGGAGAGTGCATCGACGATTGTCGTGCGTCGTGCGTGTGTTCTCCATTACACATTCGCCGCCCCTCCCACATCCCCTTCATCTTTCTTGCATGTTTGCAAAAAAACGTACATATTCCACACACACACCTTCCCTCCCCTCACTTTGAGATTCTCTTCTTCCCGGAATATTGTTCTCTTTCACGCTCGAAGGCCACAACATATAATATGGCATCGAAAAACGATGAAGTAGGGGTAGGTGGAGGTGAAAGGGGATGGAGGGAGGGGGCGGAGGCAAAAAAGATCGTGCATACAATTGTGTCAATGTGCCATGTTGGAGGTGAGAGGAAAGAGAGAAGAGGAGCACGCGCCCGATTCCTTTTTTTTTTTTGGTTCGCTACACCCCGTGTGTCTCACGCCACATACACACACCCCATTCTCACCACCCTCCCAGAAAGGAGAGTAGACAATGTCTCTCTCTCTCTCTCTCTCTCTCTCTCTCCTCGCTCTCTTGCTCTCTGTCTCTAAATGGTGGCTGCTGCTTTGGTGCTAATAAAGATGCTTGCGTGAGGCTGCTGCTGCTGCTGCTGCTGCGTGAATCCCCTTCACTGATTTCTTCCCTCTTCCAACACTTCCCCATCCCCCATCCCCTAAGATGGTACCCACGATCGAACTTTGTGATTCGCCAGCTCTCTCTCTCTCTCTCTCTCTCGCCAGCTAGCATTGTCCGATTTAGGGCGAATCCTCCAAACGTCACACACACACACGCACACACACATGCACAGGGACAAGGGAGCAATCTTGAAAGTTCTAGGAAGCAGCAGCAGCAGCAGCAGCAGCATGCAAAGCCACAAAGAGAGAGAGAGGAGTCAGCAGCCACCAGCCAGTCAGTCACGCTTCGATTATTTTTCGCTGCTCTGCATCACATCGCGGCCTAGCCCTAGGAAGGATAGCGACGGGGGAGAGGCTGCTGCTGAAAGTAGTGTGTGGTGGGTCCATGTAAAAGGTTCGCCTCTAATTTTTCTCCCCATTTTGTACCCTCGTGGTCGTCGTCGTCGTCGTCGTCGGGCTCGTGATTTGTATTTTCTTTTTCCGTTTTTTTTGTTGCTGCTGCTGCTGCTGCTGCTGTTTGTGGTGCTCCGTTTCGTGGCTTTGGCATGGCAGCGGACGTTGCACATGCACAAGAGGCCCCCTTCTATTATGCTGAGGTTGCGCAGCAGGCGGTTTCGCTGCTGTTTACACACTAATGCTGCTGCTGCGCGTGAGGAAAAGGGGGGGCATTGAGGGGAGGGCCTTTTTAAAGGTTGCCGTGTGTGTGTATGTGTGTGTGTGCGTGCTCGCTGGCGGGTGGGTGGTAAAGGGTGGTGCTAAATACCACTTAATACATCAGCATATTTGCAAGGTCTCGCTAGACACGAATTTTATTTGTTTTCCTGTTTACCTCCTTTACTGCCCTCTCCCCCCTTTTTTTCTCTCTCTCCCTCTTGGTTGTGGCACTCCTCGGACTACTCGGGCTCCTCGGGAAGGGCGCGAGATCTACAGAGAGAGAGAGAGAGAGAGAGAGAGAGAAACATCGAGAGTTCTCCGAAGTACGCTGTCGCGCTCCTGCAGCTTTCAACGCTTTTACAGCTTCCTCTTGCAACCAACACCAGCGTGGCGCTGCTAGGCAGCAGCACCCCCTTACTCTAGCACCTCTCAGCCTCATTCCTCACCCTGTTGGTGATTTCCCTGTTCCCATTTTGCTCTCGCAAGTGCTGCTGCTGCTGCTGCTGCTGTTGATGCTGCCGTGCAAAAGCCCTATTTTGCACATTGATTGCACCACCCTCCCCCATCCATCATCCCCCTTCCTCTTACCCTTTCATCCCTTTTTTTACAGTGCAATGTGTAATAGCAGCTAGAAGGCAGAGAAAGAGATAGAGATTTCGAGAGAGAGAGAGAGAGAGAGAGTGTGAGAGTCGGCCTGAAGGCTGCGACGACCTTAGGGCTACCCCCCCCCATCACCAGCCAGGGGGTGGTTTTATAGGGTGGTGCGCATTTTGTTGTGTAGCAGTTGTGTTTGCGCTGGACGCTTTGGAACTCCGATCTATCGAAACATCCGGGAGCTCCTTTCTTGGCCCATCCGGAAACACCTGACTGAATCTGAAGGGTCCTGATGATCATGTGTACGTGTGTGTGTGTGTTTGTGTGTGTGCACCATAAATGCCACTGCAATTGGCGTCAAAGGATCTGAAGGGACTGTCATTGTTTTACAACCTCAGCAACAGCAGCACCCTCTTCTACCTCCACTTCACCCCCCTCCCCCAGCATCCTCTTTTTGTATCACAGAAGCGCACACAGCGCAATTAGCAGCAGCAGTTCCCCTCTGTGACTACACGACGCTCCAGGCGCATCCAGCTAAAGATGGATTGCAGCAGCAGCAGCAGCTGGACGCGAGAGACACTGTGTTGTGTGGTGTTGAAGAACCACAAACTCTGGCCGCTCAACCGCGCGAATTAGGCAGCATCTTTTCGCGGCGAAGGAAAACAGGGAGAGGAGGGCTATTATCTTCCCCTTAGCGATAAAGTCGTAGCGTGAGATGTCGAGAGAGTGTTGCGGAGGGGGGGGGGCAGAAATGTTAAATTAATGACAACCATTTGAACCACCATCCCGCCTTTCACACCCCTTCTAGAAGACCGCGCGCGCGCGCAATCGGCGCAAGGAGGAGCGGGCCAACCTGCTGATGATGAGTTTGAATGCCGCCGCCGCCGTGCGTGTTTTGATGAGTGATGAGGTGCGCGCGCGCTGGTCAGTTGGGAAGCGATTTTTCTTTTTGTCCCGTTCCAGCCAGCCAGCCAGTCCTTTTTCTTGCTGGTTAGCTTTTTGCAACAGCACCTTCTTTATGAGTATATATGTGTGTGTGTCATTGTGGCTAATGAAGATTTTTTGTTTCATAATCGATGGAGATTATGGATCTGTGGGGGGAGCGGAGGTGATAGGTGTTGCGAGGAACGGGGGTAATTTGGCCCTTTTTTGTCGTTGTTTTTTTTTGTTTTTGTTCCTTTTGGTTTTGTTTTGGTTTGTTGCTGCCGTAAGGGAGATAGAGAGAGAGAAAGAGAAAGAGAAAGAGCAATAAAGAAAGAAAGAGAGAGAGGGGGATCATAATCAACATCGTCATCGCCGCCGCGCCACACCTCAACAACGGGGATGTGTCCACGAATAACGGCGTTTGCTCCTTGCATTACCCGAGTGGTGTAGGAGTAGAGTGGGAGAAGTGAGCACTGCGCATGCAGTGAGCAGTGAGCTCTCACGCACTGCGTGGTCGTTGCTTGCACATTTTTTTGCCTGATTCGAATGACGGACGTGGAGGTTCGTCGCCGGCTGCGGCATGTGTCGCCCGTTGTAGTCTTTCGTATAGTCCATAGTCCTGCGCTGCTGCTGCTGCTGCTGCTGAGGATGGGGCATCACTAGGCTAGCGCAAGCGATTCGCGACATTTCCTTCCCTTCCACACCTCTCTCTCTCTCTCTCTCTTCTCGCTGTATTAGGGATGGCCCAAAGAGGGGATGGTGGGGATGGAGATTGTAAAAAGAGCGAAAATTTGAATACCACTTGGAGGAGATAGGGCGCGGGGGTTAGGTTGGCACACAATGGTTGACGTTTGTAGTTGGAGTTTCCCTCATTTGACACCTGAAATGGACACCCACAGGCACGCACACACACACGCACAGACATGATCCTTCACGCTTCGCACGCGGAAGTGCAGCCACTCTGCATGATGTGTCCTCCGTATGCTGTGTGCCCCGCGGTTTATGCTCGCTCGTTCGCCTCCTTTTACGCATAAGAAGAATCAAAACCCCCTTCTCCTTCCCCTCTCGAACCGGGGTGGTGGTGGCATTTGACAGCCACAACGGATGACAGCTTCGTTACGACCGGCCGTCGATTGCGCACGATCCCCCCCCCCCCCCCCCCCAACGGGGGGGAGGGAAGGGGAAGCGAACGTTGCTGGCTCCGCAAACAAAAAATCCCCCCCCCCCCCCTTCTCATTTCCCCTTCACGTTCAACCCCCTGCTCCACCGTTCGATGCTAAGAAAGGGGGTGGGGGGCTACTGTGCATGCGATTTGAATTTCCGAACCACATCGAGCGTGCGGCTTGTTGCTTTCCACTCTACCGGTCTCTAACCCTCTAGCACCCACCACCGTGCTCCCGTCCCGTCCCGTCCCGCGTCACCATTGCCACCTGTTGCTGCACCAGAACGACGCTGCCATCGCCGCCGCTTCCCATAAACGGGGATTGCTGCTGCTGCTGCTGCTGCTTCGAGAATCGATCGCTCTGCAACCTGAAGGGGGGGATAACAGGGCGGGAGGGGGATGGTACGCGGTGGTGCAACTTGGAGTGCAGGGGTTGGGATGGGGGCAATCCTACTGGGTCAGGTCGCTGTCAGTGTCTTAATTCTTCGATTTCTTCTCCTCGCGAGTAGCGGGCGCGCGCGCGCACTTCAAGGGCCACGGGGCTCTATAGAAAACAAGGGTGCTGGGGCAGGGGGAGGGAGAGGGGGGAGCGTGAGGTCCGTGGATGTTGTGCAACACAGGCACACATACGCACGGCAGGAGACGCATGCGCATGCTGCTTTGCATTTGCCATTCCACTTTTTCCTTTTCTTCTTCTTCTTCTTCTTCTTCTTCCTCTTCCTATGCGCGGGGTTTGTTTTCCTTTCTTTTTCCCGGGTTTTCCTCGCTGGCTCGCTCGCGCTCGCGCGTTCAATCGTTTCGTATCGGTATGTTAATGCCGAACGCGGTGGCCTTTACCCGGCTAGCTAGCTGCCCTGCTGCGCCAACTAGCCAGCCAGCCAGCCAGCTAGCACGCCCACCCACGCATGCCACCCCCACCCCATCCCTGCCTGCCTTCCTGCCAGTGGTGTGCTTGGTGCGCGCGGCGTTCGCTCTCTACTCGCTTTGTGTGCCTTTTAAGGGAATAACACTATACACCAGCCCCCCTGCCCCTCCTTAACACCTTCCCTTCGCCACTCTTCTCGGTGCATAAAATTGGCCGGGAGCCGGGTGTCGGGAACTAGAAAGTGGGAGAGAAGGGGGGAAGGTTGGCTTTTCGGGGGTACAGAGCGACAGCGCGGATGCTGCTGCTCCTGCTGCTGCTGCTGCTACATAATCACAATCCTGTGAGGGGGGATGCGCCCGTGCCGCATATTCGCCGAGGTTTTGCTTTCTTTTCTGTTTTGTGCCCTTCGTCCGATTTGCGATGCGTGCCAATTGTTGACAATCGTGCTCCACCGTGCGTGCCACCGTTCCTCCCATTCTCTCTCTTTCTTTCTCTGTCTCTCGTTCTTGTTGAAGGTGGTTGAAGGCGTGGGAACTAATTACCTTGTGACAGTTGCAATCGCGCAGAGTTCTGTTGTCTAGTTGTTGTTCTTGCTTTGTTTTGATTATTTTTCTCCTTTAGCGTGTTTCACACACACACACACGGAGAATCTTTTCGTAGCGAAATTGTCATGTTGCAACGAGAAACGCACTTATCCTTATAAAGGAAAAAAATGCTGTGTGTAGAAACACTTGTCACATCGCAACAAAAAAAGGCGCTCAGTTTAGCTTCATTCTTTTAGGGTGACTGCACGAAACGCATTAGGCTGTTGCTTATGTAATATGATGATTATGAATAATATGTTTATGTATGATGAGTTAGGTAGGGCAATCATTAAAAGACAGTCATTGTCAAAAGTTTGTTAGTAATATTCCGTTCTGGATAAAGAGGAAAATCACTCAAAGAGTTCCTACAAGGTTGTGCACGATGCAACCATCCGCGAATGCATTTTGATGTTGACGAAATCAATAAATAATAGGGAGCCGTCAAGCAATTGTCTTGAGCTCGTAAAACAATTCCGATACTCCGCCATGCCATATTGTTATGCGTAGTGAAGGATTTTCGTTTAACAAAGCCACGTCGTTTGACGCCAATGATTTGCTTTTCACGTTACCAATTTCCGATCTGGTTTTTGAACGCATCAATCACAGATATTCTAATCTTGCAGCAAAGCAGCATAGGATGCCATTTGTTTCGTTTTTTTTCTGAACCCCTTGTAGGGTAAATTGTTTAAGAAACTGTTGTTTTTTTTATTTTGGTTTTTAGCATATCATATTTAGCATTTAGCATATATTTAGGTTTATCATAGGAAGAATTTTTGTCACTTGCGCACAAAAATGTAGCTGGGATAATGAAAATTTTCTTCTTGTAGTTAAAACACCCGAACCAAAGATGATCATCTTTTCTTTCTCACTCTCTCTCTCTTGCGCTTCCTCCTTCACTCACGAAGGAAATAAAGCAATGCTTCGCTATTGATGCGTCCTCGGATGGCAAGGAAAGGAGGAGGTGGGGATGTTGATCGCGACACTGGGCGCGACGCGAGTTTTATTATCTTCGCGATGTGGACCTTCCATCTTCGCACAACATACAAGCGAAGAAACCTCCCACTGCGCGTGCGCGCTCGCGTGTGTGTGTGTGTGTGTGTGTGTGTAGCACAAATCAATTATTCAGCTTCGAGGTGCACGACGTTGCACATTGTCAGTGTGTCTGGGTCTCTGTAGTGGCCACACAACCGGCCACCAGCATGAGTGAGCTCCGCGCCTCATTAGCGCTGGAGCTGCCGCTTGCTGAGTGCGCCACGCGAATCGAATCTCGCTCCATTGTGCCATCACCACCATCCCACATACCCATCACACCCTCGCTCCGTCCTCTCCCTTTTGTGTCACCATTTGTCTGTCGTGCCATTACACGAGCATACCGTTGAACGTCCTTTTCCCATCGGACACTTGACACCGATAATTGATACCGTAGAGAGAGAGAAAGAGAAAAAGAGAGAGAGAGAGAGAGAGAGAGAGAGAATGAAAGATAGTAAGAGAATCTACGCCGCCAATATCTGGTTCTATTGCCTCAAAACGGATGCCCTAATCAACTCTCTCTCTCTCTCTTATTACCTCGATTGGCGCGCATCGCTTGATGAGACTAATCGGCTTATAAATCGTTCACACTACCACCAAGGATCAGTGGCAAAGAAAAATTAAAAACCCAATCTCGCGCTGGCGTCAACCTGCGAAGAGCGAGCTTTAAACGAAAAAACTCACTACGGGAGCGCGGGACAACAGCGACGAACCGTGTGCGCCCCCCCTCCCTTCGTTTCCGATCATTCTGCATTCGGTGGTAATAACAACTTTGTTATACAAATTACCATCTCTTTAAAAAGGTGGCGCGCCTCTCTTCTACGGCGCACACCTCATGGAAGAGGGAGGAAGGGAGTGAGAGAGCAGAGCAGCGGAACCGGAGGGAATTTCGATTTGTCACCTCTCTTCGGCTTCGGCGTGGCTCTGGGAAGGTGCGCCTGTGTGCAGCAGCACACTCATCACCATCATCATCAGCAACAACAACACCACCTGGCGGCGCTGCTGCTGCTGCTGCTGCCAGTAAATGGCGTGTGCGGTTGCTTATGATCGTACAGCAACCGTAACCCCCTCCACACCATCCCACCTACCAGGCCTCTCTGCTCCACTGTGTGCACTCGGCGCGACAGACGCGGTGTGACGCGAAAAGAAATGGAATAATTACAGACATTTATTATCAATTTGGCGTACACATTAAAGAGGGTGCAGAAGAAGAGAGTGCAGCTCGATACACACACACACGAGGTTCGGTTCCCAAGGGCAGCAAGAGTGCTCACACACACACACACACGCGCGCGCACGCACGCACGCTGCTGCGGTTTATGCTTTATCGTCGTGTGTCCAGCAATCCATGTGCGGGGGGGGGGGGGGGGCCCTACATGCTTGGATAGCGCCCACCCCCATCATCACCCTTCCGTGTACGTGCATTTCTTTTTCCGTGATTTTTTTTTTGCCTTCCCCATCAAATGCCCCCTCCACATGGTGTTGGCGATGATGATGATGATGATGATGGTGACACGCGGTTTTTTGCATTGGTCGCTGAATGCACCATCATCCATCCCCGTCGGCGGTGGCGGCGGAGTAATGAGGGTGGCTCTTGTGGTGATATGAAGGGTAGGGAGAGGGGGGTTGATGGCGAGTACACTTTGTGCATTTTGGTTTTTTGCTGAACTCGCTGAGCACCAGCCATTGCCAGAGAGAAAAAGAGCGCGCCCAAGTTCATTGCATCGCAACTCACTCACCACTCACACCCCCTTCCCCCTCCCCCGTCGCTCTTTTGCACACTTTTTGCACCTCTCGTATTGCTGCTGTTACATTCATCAATTCGTTCGCATCCTTTGCCTCTCCGCCGCTGCTGCTGCTGCTGCTACGCGAGGGGAGGAGGAGAAGAAAAGGGGGAAGTTCACACGGCAAGAGTACACACAATGCGGATGCGCTTCCTTCCAGTCCTTGCCCTGTTGCGCCGCATCCTTCATTTCCGTTAATCGACAGAACCACCACCTACCCTCCCGGGGGCGGGGGGGAGTCGGTTCAGGGGGTTGATTAGTGATGGAAGAGGGTAGAGGGAGGGGGGGGGGGTTAGTTCCAGTAGCACGAGCGAGATAAGCTTCGATTCGAAAGGACCGTATCGGCGACGAGTCGCTGGAAGCGCATCTTTTGAAACCACCAAGAAGAAGAAGGAGGAGGAGGAGAGGTGCCGATCAATTGCAGCAGCAGCAGCAGCAGCACACCATCACAAACATGGAAGCGTCATGCAGCTCACGCGGTCGAGATCAACACGTCTCCATCCGAAAGAGCGCAGAGAGAATGAAGTAAAGATAAAGAAGCGCCGCCGCTGCCGCCGACTGCGCCAAGTCCTCCTACAAGACGCAAGACAGATGATGATGATGATGATGATGATAATGTGCGTCGTCGTCGTTGTCGTCGTCGGCGGTCAATCGAATTATGCGGCATAATTAGTCTGGCGGGCAGGCATTGACTTGCGGAAGGAGAGAGAACGAGAGAGAGAGCGAGAAAGAGAGAGAGATCGAGAGAGAGAGAGAGAGCATGGGAAGCTGTATGTTGATGGTAAGCAGTGCAGCAGTGATTTGGGCGCACAGTTTTCGGCTTCCTTTGCTCGCGTTTTTCGTTCTATTTCGTTTGCTTTTTTCATTTTATTTCCATTACCTCAAGACACCTTTAACCCCCTCGGTGGCGTCTAGTGTGCTCACCCGGGGGCGGGGACCATCTCTCTCAAGGACCTCAAGCAAGGACCAGAAGTTGAGGATACCGAGGGAGTGTGTAACAACAACGAAAACAACATAGTGTGTATTCAAAGCGCAACCCCATCCCCTTTCCGGTAGTCAACACCTGTGTCCGATGTGGTCCGACGGTGGTCGAACGAGGGGTGAGGTGAGGGGTGACTTGAATGTGAATGAATGTGAAGAGAATGAAGATCGATGTGTGTGCTCTGATTGCGGGCCAATTTTTCTCCTTCTTTCCTTTTCATTGAGAAGAATGACGGTGGCGCGCACGCGGGTCCGAGGATTGTCGATGGGCGAGCTACTATCCTTTTCACACACACACACACACACACACACACACCCCTGCCCCTTTTCGCCCCCCCAGTACACCGTTTTGTTCGACCACAGCTGCTACAACAGCAATAGCAACAACTATGTTGCCGTACGATGCGCGGAGTAGAAGATGCATGTGATTGCATTTATTATGTGGTGTGTGTGTGTGTGTGTGTGTGTGTGTGCGTGTGAGGGCGCGCGAAGTGGCCTCCGCGAGGAGAGGAACGCATTTTACTCGTGCACCTCTCAACCCTCTTGCACCAAAAGCGATCTTCCAGCGCGCGACCATCAACTTTGTTGCTGCTGCTGCTGCTGCTGCTGCTGCTGCTGCTACTGCTGCTGCGTCACAATCAACGCAACGCGCGCGCGCCTTAGAGTATGACCGTTAGTTCGGGCGCATCAGGAAGAGCATATAACGACGGCGGCGGCGGCGCTGATTGTAGTGGCCCCAACCACTCGACGATGCACCAGCAGCAGCAGCATCATCATCGACTCGGCCACGAAAGAAACACATTATCTCTCCCTCTCTGTCACACACACACACGCATACACAGTCTGTGTGAAGGTCTCTGTCATGCAACGAAAAAAAAACCGCTGATGAATCTGCACAAAAGCTCCTCCTCATGGGTTGTGGTGCAGGCGGTCAGCAGCAGCAGCAGCAGCCACCGGCGCACAATCGGCGTGTGGCGCTCACCGGCCCTAATTATCTCGCGCTTTTCACTTGCGGCCCTTTTCTTCTCACTCTTCTCGCTCTCTCCCTTTCCCCTCCCCACGGGTTCTGTTCCAGCTCCTGTTGCGTTTATTGCGCCAGCAGGATGACAATGCAAAAGGGAATATGATGCACACACACACACACACAAACCCTTCTGCCTTGATTGATGCGCTTGTTGACCCCCCGCCCCGCGACCTATCATTTTCCATCATTAGCTGAGAGACGAGTAGCAGAAGAGGGAAGAAGGGGGGTAGCTTTCTAGCTAGCACCCCCGTCACCCCTATCTACCGCCCGGCGCGCTTCTCCTCATCCTTATCCCTGTGCATTACGGTGGTAGTGGTTGGTTCCAAGTTTGAGTTTCCATCGGGTTTGTGGGGAGGGTGTCCTTCTGATTTCAACCCCCTCCCCTTCCCTTTCTCCACAGCACCCCCACCCAACACCAGGTTCGGAAGAGACAGTAGCGCGGCAGCGGTAGTCGCGCAGTCGATCATCCGTTGGCCACTGCACAAAAGCGCACGGCCACGGTACTACGCTTATTAGCGCACAATCCACCGCATGCCACTAGCACACACACACACATACACACACGCGCCCTTAAGGTGCACGCCGACGGGGGTTGCCTTCCGGAAAGCAGGTCGACAGCAGATCGAATGGGGGGAAAATCAAGCATCTTGTGGTGTACCTCTCTTCCTCCTCTCTCGCATCGAATCGAAACGAAAGACTTCAATTCCCTCAAAGACGAAACCGAACCGTCACAACGCATCGCTACTTCGCAAGTTTTTTTTTTTTTCGTTGTGCGAGGCGGATTTTGGGGAGAGATTAACGAGAGAAAGAGAGAAAAAAGAGAACAGAACAAGGGTAAAGGGTGCAGGAATTGCAATTTTTTGACCGACAGAAGGTTTCCGCGACCGCGGGAACGGAAAAGTAATTTATTTCTTTTGGGACTCCTGGATGCAATCACTTCCCGTTACCACCCCTCCACTGGTCTGCCCGTCTGCTGCTGCTGCTGCTACTGCTACTGCTGCTGCTGTGCTGTCGGTAAAAAAGGCCAATAACTAAACTGAAAATAAAAGAAATGATGGCGAGACGACGACCCCACCATTGAAAGACGACGAACCTCTCTGTTGCGACAATGTTGCACATCAAATGAATGTGCGCGCCGGGCAGTGGCTGAATGATCCTTGATCCTCGTTACTTTCTAACACTTCGCCTCCCTCCCACACACATACACACACACACACACACTTTATTTCGGTTTTCGACCATCGGTGTGCGGTGGCGAGGGTTACTCGATGGATCCCATGCTATGTATGTGTGTGCTATCTCATAATTTGTCGGTGTTGCCCCCATAAAACCCAATTACATTATTACGGCTTCGTCGCTCGTCGTGTCGTGTCTATCCAGTGTGCATGGTTTTTGTGGTTTTTTTTCAAAGGATGTCCTCCCAACGTGTCGTATCCAGTAATGTTCCTTCCTACACAGCAGCAGCAGCAGCAGCAGCAGCTAGAGGCCAAGATGAGGGAACACCCCATCCTGCGTGATCTTTTTCCATGGCTTTTTACGGGAGAATCTGAAAATGAATATTAATTTATTGAAATACTTTACGAGCTGCTGGCTGGGGGCAGGAGGGGACGCGCTCGCCGGAAGAATGGATTCCAAGAAGCTTGCAAACAAGATTTATGTTCGCGGGTCACTTGGCGGCGCAGTAGCAGCAGCAGCAGCAGCAACATCGAGGATACAAACTGCCTAAATGTTGTTGGCTTCAAATGCACACACTATGCAGCTCAAAGGTTTTGGGTTCTTTGGGATGTAAATCTTGTCTGACACACACACACACACACACACACACACACACACACACACACATATCCAACTACTGCTGTACCAGGTCCTCTGCTGACGATCCTCGTCTAACAACGAGCTGTCGAGGCACACGACGGCGGTCGCACGGGAGTGACCGCAAATTCGTCTGTTCGCGCGCATCCAGAAGCTTTAGGGGTACAAGGGAAAGGGAGGGGGATGGTGAACCTGTGGATGATGGTGATGATGATGATTGCTTCTCTAGCAGATTTAAATTATGTTGACCAGTCAGCCCTCCCTCGTTTATGGCTTCATAAACATTGTTCGATGCGCGCCACGCCAGCAGTAATATATTGTCCATTTGAAGGGCGAACCCCGGGGTGTACGCAGGTTGGAGTGGAGGAACACAGGGTGTAGGACGGCGAAGGCCATCGGGAGGACGTGTGGTTAGGGTCGGTGTGCCGAGCGAGAAGCTTTTCGCCGTCTAATGCGGCAAAGCGCAAAAATGCAGAGAAGAAGCGATAGGGGTGGGGGAGGTGCGGAGGGAGAGGAAGTGGGGATGGTACAGTAAATTGACCTCTCGCTCGGTAGCGCAGTAATCGTAAAGTAGGAGAGCGGGAGCGGTGAACTCCTGAAACTGATTTACGATGAAGCGTAGGGTGATCTCGTGAAAAAAGGAAAGAGATGGGGCGAGGATTGCTTCTGGCGAGCAGGAGGCAGCCCATTTAACGCCGGGTCATCTGGCTGGCTGGTAGGGTGACGGCAGGCCCTCCCACAACGCGCCATCTTGGCATAAATTAGTCTGGCAAACACGTCACTTGCTTCAGCTGTTGCTGCAGGCTGTGCCGTAGTAGCCGTAGCGCCACACTCATGCTCGCTGGATCGTCCGATGAACCGGTTTCGACCAAGACTAATCATGCAAAAGACACCAAAGAGAGAGAGAGAAAGAGCTGGCAGCCTGGGGTTAGGCTAATACAGAGCGATCAATCAATCAACACACACCCGGGGATGGCAGTTTCGGACAGATGAGCTTCGCGAGTGAATTAGGCAGCTGATAAGACGTGACAGAAGGAGGGAAGGGAGACGGGTGTGGTTCATATCCGCGGGGGAAATCAATCAACCCAAACACATCGTAGCATCTTCCCCCAATCCCGGTCCGATCGAACGGGGTACTGGCTGAGCGCTGTGTTCCCGGTACCTCCCTATAACCCTATTCCACCTTCCCCATCACCAGTAGTGTAGTGGGAAGGGTGAGGCGCGGGAGCAGTGTGAACCCCCAAAGTGCCGATGATAAATGAATTGCAACCAACGATCGAGATCTGCCCCGATTGATACCCGGATTTTCTCTTTCTCTTCTCTTCGTCAGGTGGTTCTATCGGCCTGCTCCTCGTACTTCCAGACGCTGTTTCTCGACCATCCGGCCCGGCACCCGATCGTCATCCTGAAGGACGTCCGCCTAACCGAGCTGCGCACACTGATCGATTTCATGTACAAGGGCGAGGTCAATGTCGAGTACTGTCAGCTATCGACACTACTAAAGACGGCCAAATCGCTCAAGGTAAGCAGCGAGCCGCGTGGTACGGTTTGGGTATTGTTCTTCATTTACCTTCTCTTAATGTCCATGTTCTCACTCCCTATCCCGATCACCCTCGTCTGCTGCTTCGACGGTGTCCCTTGATTCCGGTAGGTGAAGGGTTTGACGGAGATGACCAACCAGAGCAGCCCGCTGACGGAGCCGAAGCTTGAACCCGAGCGACTGAGAGCACACAGCAGCAGTAGCAGTAGCGGCAGTAACCATCATCACCACCACCATCACCACCATCATGGTGGGAACGGTGCCAGCACCGGTAGCAGTGGCAGCGGTGTTGCAGCACTTGCTGCCTCCGAAGCGATACTACCGACCAACCTGTCCCGGTCCTCACCGACGATGGCGGCACAAACAGCGACCGTTACGGCCGTCATCACCACCAGTACTACCACCGCTGCCCTAACTACCTCGAGCGGGCTCCTCGACAGTGGCGGTGGCGGCAGCAGCAGCAGCAGCGGCAACATCCCGAACGACAACAGTTCCTCCTGTACTACGGTCAGTAGCACTAGCACAAGCATCACGACCAGCAGCAGCACCAGCAGCACGGTCAGTAGTGGAACAGCAGTAGCAGCGATGACGACGACGACGACGACGACGGCAACAGCAACATCAGCGGCAGCTAGTGATGGTCTGCATCGTGCTGCGGGCACGACAACCGCACAGTTGTCACAACAGCAGCAGCAAGAGCATCACCAGCACCACCTGCTACAGCAACATCCTCATCTTCCACATCACCACCACACGCACCATCATCACCTACCGGCCAACAGTGTAAGCGCTCAGTCGCAGCGCCGATCCGGTACTGGGGTCGGCAACACCAGCACGGTAGCAACCACGTTCACCTCACCATCGGTAACTACTACTAGCAGCAATAGCAGCACCAGCAGCAGCAGCAGCAGTGCCAGCAGCAGTGCCAGCAGTACAACCAATAACCCCCTGCTGCTCAATAGCAGGAGCAGCAGTGGTCACGGTGGTGACGGTGTAACGGACCTCTCAACCACGACGCTCGGCCGAAGTCGTTTGCTGGACAATGACGACGGCGAACCGGTGGCGGCCGACTGTAGCAGCAGCCGCAGCAGCAGGAGTCCCGCTGGTGGTACCATCGTCACCGAAGGCCTGCTCACCTCACCGAACCACTGCTCAAAAGCCACACAGCCGCATGCGCTGGGCGCTGAGAGCATTACTTCTACAGCTCCAAACCCTGCGCCCCTGCCATTGACGCGGAAGGCGCAACGTGATACCGGTATAGCCTCCTCCTCGTACACCTCCTCAGCGTTGTCGGCCTTGGCCGTCTCCGCCGGTAATAGCAACAGTAGCATCGCTACCACAACAAATAGTAACACCACCAGCAGCACCGGCACCAGCACGACGATTGCTACGACGACGGCGGCGGCTGCTGCACCAATGGCTAGGGCCGCCGCATCGGCAACAGCAGCACCTACATCGCCTCCGACGACAAGCACCTCACCGTTTCTCTCGATCGCGGCCCTAGCGGCCGGCAGTAACAGTGGGACGGCTGCAGATGAAGGCCCGCATCCGAGGCCCCGACCGGCGATACAGAGTCCGCTCCTGCAGCAGGATCCGGATGGTGAAGCCGCCAGTGTGCTGTCGTCGCAGCTGGCTGCCGCGGCCATTAGCAGCGATGCGCTGCATGAAGTAGTGGCAGGTGGTGCCCATCATCACCACCACCACCACCATCCTCACCAAACGTCGCGGCATCACACGCTCCAACAGCACCAGGAGGAGGAGCAAAGACGAAGGGACGAAGGCGACGGACTCGGTCGGCATGCGGAGGATGAAACTGGTGGAGCATTAAGGCTTGCCCTGGGTAGTGAGGCCACTGACACTGGCTCACAGCAGCCGCGGGAGACCGGCAAGGAAGTGTTGGATGCTGGCAGCAGCACCACCAGCACCACACACAGCAATGTAAGCAATAAACTCGTCCTGACAATCGGTGGGCGAGTGAGTGATCCACGGCACGTACCGCCGGAACGACTGCTACAGCAGGACGAAGAAGACGATGACGACGACATCGCGGACGGAGCGGTGGAGAGGGAAGAGGAAGATGAAGGGGAGGTGCGGCAGCGTCACGTACATCGCATGATTGCGGCCAACACCACCACGACCAGCAGTGCGCTTATCGGCGAGCTACCGGACCGGCCGGAAACAGCCAGCACCACCGCCACCGACCGTGTCCACCACCGCCATCACCACGCCGGTAGTCCTAGTGGGCGGCGAAGCGGCAGTGAGCTCAGAAGTCCCACCTCTAGCAGCGCGAACCTGCGGCTGTCTAGCAGCGATCTGCTGCGTGATATTGAGCAGGGCGGCGAGGAGCCGCGCGTACCACCACCAGCAACGCATCCGCTGCTGTTGCGCGACGTGATGGCTTCCGGAGGTGCTGCCACTAAGGTGGACTATGACGATGACGATGATGAGGAGGAGGACGAAAACCTGCATGATGAGGAGGAAGACGAGGACGACGACGACGAGGAAGAGGATGATGATGCGGTGGATGCAGAAACCGCTACTGCGGACATGCTGATGGCGGCGGCTGCAGCCGCCCACGATGCAGCGACCAGTAGTATCCGACCGCGGCGTATCCACACCACCTTCAAGGGCCGTGGTGCGGAAGAGGACGTCGATGAGGTGATGGAGGGTGCCCGTCGTGTCAGTGGGATCGCTGGTGCACGCACCGGCCACAATGATGACGACGATGATGATGACGACGAAGAGGAAGAGGAAGATGATGGGCCGCACGATCTACACATCGGTAGCAGCGGAGGCCCTAGTATACTCGGTCATAGTCGTCACCTGCTACAATTGTCGCATCATCATCACCACCACCACCATCACCACCATCAGCAGCAGTTGGCGGCCGCCGTAGCACAAACCAACAGCGAGATGGCTGCCGAATTAATGCGAACGGCTGAGCAGCACCACCAGCAACGGCAGCAGCAGCAGCAGCAGCAGAAACGACAACAGCATCGCCGACGGCGATCCTCCGATGAAGAAGCGGACCCACACCAGCGGCGAAGAAGTGAAGGGGGCACCGGTACTGGAAGTCGGGCCGGTAGCAACAATAACAGCTTCAGCAACAACTCAGAGGACGAATATGAACCGCCGATGAAGATCAAAAGTGAAGTTGGTAAGTTTACGGACATGCTGGACCACCATCCTTTCACGGAATCATTTCTTTGGTTTTCTTTTTCTTCTCTCTTGTCCTCTCTCTCTCTCTATCTCTCTCTTTTTATTTTTTAGACTTTTCGGCCTTTTCGGGACTAAACATGAGCCTCGCGGCGACTGGAGGTAGCGGATCGACGGCAGCAGCAGCAGCAGCGGCGGCGGCAGCTGCGGCCACCCTTACAGCCGCCTTAAACGCCTCGGCCGCATCATCTTCCTCCACGACGGCTGGTGCAGCTGGCACCGGTGCGCTGCTGATGGCCACGGACCTTCGACCCGTTTCGCGCGGAGGTAGTCTGACGGCGGATGCGCTACTAGCGGCCACCGGCAGCAACACCAATTCCTCTGCGGTGGTGGCTAGCGGAGCTGCCTCATCAGGCACCACAACCTCGACGACGGCGAGCGGCAGCAGCAGCAGCAACAACAACAACGCTAGCAATAGTAGCAGCAGCAACAGTGCCACCAACACCGGGAGCAGCGGCAAGAACGGCGACCGTGACCACCAGCAGCAGCAGCAAGCAGCTCGTGGTTCACCGCAGCACCTTCACCCACACCATCATCACCACCACCATCTGCAGCATCACCAGCGAAGTGCGGCGGCTGCAGCTGCGGCCGCCCTGGCCGTCTTCAATTCGGGGCTCGCGAGCCCCTTGGCCACCGAACCGATCGCGGGTCCCTCCGGCATCATGGCACCGGTCCAGCAGGTCCCACTGGTGAGTGTCAAATCACACAGACAACGACCTGTGCAATGTGCGTGTCCCTAATGTTTTTTTCCCCCGTGTTCCACTCTACGCCTTTCGTCCTGCGCGCAGTCACTGAAGAAGGAGATCGATTGGGATCGGAGCGACGACAAGTCGTCCGGTGACAGCTCGCTCGACTTCCGCCACCCGCACGACTCGGTAAGTGACCATCTATTGTCTGTCCCATGTCTTATGTGTCCTCTGTGTGTGCGTGTGTATGTATGAGTAATTTCCAGCGAAGCGGGCGAGAAGTGGGCGCACACGCGCAACGCACTCTCCCGTCGACAAAGTACAACAACCATATGTTCTATGCCTACTATATTCGTGTTTACTATATAGTGCCCTCGATATACTTGGGGGCCAAAGGGGTTGGGCTTCAAACATAATAGCAGAAAGAGGTCGTTCGCTGTTGTTCTAAATGTTGTCGTTCGATGTAGCATTACTTTACTTATGTTGTTCTACCTTCATCGCCCAAAAGCGCAGAGCCCTCGCATCATCACCCTCTGCTCTTCCACCTTCCCTTTCTTCTTCTTCCATCCCTCCACCTACTGCTCCTCCTTCTCCTTTACCATCGCCACTGTTCGTGCTTCTATTTTGTTTTGTTTTCTTTTATTTGTTGCGGACGATTTGGCTGCTTCTGCGGAGCAGCATCGTTCTCGTGCCTTCCCAGACGATTGGACTGCAGTTGTTGTTACTTTTGCTACTTAGTCTCTATATGTATGTATGTATGTATGTATGTATGTATGTGTGTTTGTATGTATGTGTGCGGTACCAAGGAATGCTACTTTGTTCATGCTCCGGTGTCGTGCAGTCAACCTACCTTCTGGAGAATGTAAATGTTTCGGTGTGCTCGTTGTCTTCACCTCTATTGTTCCGCTATACCTGGCCTATTCCACTCTATCACCATGTGCTTCTTCTACCTGTGCGCATGTGTGTGTGTGTGTCTGCATGGAGAGACATAATGGATCCCCTCGAATCAGTAGACCAGTTCGCATGAGCCTATCGAGCTCACTCACATACAGACGCACTTGTTCATTCTCCTAATCGCTCTCCAATAATGCTCTTAGCCAGTGTAGTTGTCCGTGTGTGCTTCTACGGCCGTTGTTGTTTCTACTGTTCACCTGACGGGCGGTGTTGGATTGACACATCCTTTATGGTGCACAACCGTCGATCCGAAATCGATCGGCCAGTACCGTTACCCACCCCCGCCCCCACCCCTCTGCCAACATGCCTTTCCCTTGTGACACCCCAAAACCTTCGCATACCTAGAACACACGGACTCGATGCCGCGCGCGCGATTCCAACCCGCACACAGCAGTCACCACTATCCACCAGCCCCCCCTCCCCTCCCCTTCTACCCTCTTCTCACGCTCCTCTACATGAAACTTTAAACTCTTGTCGTCCTCGTAGTGGTGAGCGGCCTCGAAATTGGCAAAGCATGTCGTCCATTTATGCCATCCTCATCCTGGCTAGGCCTCCCTGGACTGGATATTGGGCACACGGACAGGGGAGGAGGTGGTGTAGAGGCGCACAGAGGACAGACAAGCCCCGTCGGTCGTCGATCGAGGTTCGGCAAACAGTTCACCACCACCACCACCACCCACGTCCGCTGTCTCATATTACAATCACGCGCCGCGCCGTCTCCTTCTCTCATCCGAGGTTCACGCGGCTATCGGCCCCCTCGCTGTCACATTGTGTCATCGCGATTGTCAGCTGTGCATAACCGTCACCTGCCACCACCACCGACGGGGCCGGCGACGGTGACGGAAATATGCTCCCCTCCCCCTCTCACGCCTTTTATTCGTTTGTTCCTCCTCCTCCTCCTCGTTCCTTGGCGTTGGTACACACGAGCCTTGGTGGCAACGTAAGCTTCCGTGCGGCTTCCGCGATTGTACCCGATTTTTCGTGAGGGGCTGACGAGTGGAGGGAGGGGGATGATCGAATATTGGGGACGCGTTCTTGCGCTCACCGATCGATTGGTCCAATATGTGTGCAACTCACGCAAGACACAATAGAGAAGGCTCCAACTTTTCCGTCTCTCTCTCTCTCTCTCTGTCTCTCTCTCTCTCTCTCTTCTTCTCTCTCTCGAATGGAAGCGTTGATGGCTCGTGGATGAAGGCTTTCATCGGACTAGGATGTAGATTCCTCTTACCCCTCAAACCACCTCTTCCCCCCTCCCCCCCCATCACCACTCTCCAACCACGCCTCTCCACCTTACCACCATAGACAGGTCAGAGAGGAAGAGGTTGAAGCACAAGAAGAGGCGTAGGAAGTAATCGATATGATCAGGTCCAAATTAACTCCGATATTGATACTATCTTTCTCTGTCTATCTCTCTCCCTCTCTCCCTCTCACATACACACACACACACACTTCTCGGTGGCTATTGTATCGATGGATGGTACGCATTGGAATGATTCCTAGATCTGTCTATTCCTATTCGGTGATAAGAGCGGCGTCCCGTTCCCCTTCGGTCGAGCTCTGCCTACCCCTTGCTCAAATATTCAAATCGCCATAAAGAGGGAGATGGAAGTACAGAGAGAGAGAGAGAGAAAGAGAGAGTGCACAGTCAATCCGTGCGCGCGATGGTCAAGTGTTCCGAAATTGATTCGCAATAAAAAGGATGCAATGCCGCCGCAACATATGCGACACGTGTGACTCTGTGTGTGTGTTGGTGGGTTCTTTTCCATTCAACATTACAATATTGCCCGGGTGGGTGGGAGGATGGTGGTGCTGTGGACGGGATTGGGCAACGCGAGAGCGGTTTTTTTAGAGTGTGCCACACAAATGCAAACACGCAACAAAGACCATAAGGAGAGAGGGGTAGGGGAAGGGTTCAATGCACTCGATGTTGCTGCAGCTCGATGGCGTGGTGAATGGTGGGTTTGAACAGTGTTTCAACTTCTGGCAGAACATTTTTGTTACGTCAACGAAATTATCATATCTATCCAAACGAAAAACAAGATGGTTTCTGTCTTAGCTATTTTTTCTTTTTTTTTTTTTATCGATAAGACTGCTTCGTCAGTGCAACGAAAATGTTCTGCTAGTGTAGGAATTACGAATTATCCTGCTCCTTTTCCTCCTATTCCTCCACACACACAAACACACACACACACACACACTGGGTTTAGTGGTCGGCCACAGTGTGTGTGATCGTTGCGCCGAAGGTTTCGTTTGTTTTGCCTTTTCGGTTATACTTTTATATTTAGTTTCCCGACTGATCCCGACCCATGGAATGTCGCGTCGGGTTTTGTGTGTGTGTGTGTGTGCGTGCGTGTGTCAGGTTGCGTTTGTGTCCCCTCCTCCAAACCCTGGATTCTGGTACCCCCACCCCAACCCTATTGTATTGTGTGACCCCCAATAACAGTCGATAGCAGATGAGAGAGCCCCCCCCCCCCTCCTTTGCTTTCCATTATTCATGATTTAATTAGATTTACCAAAGTTTTCCATTTATATCACTCGCCTCTCCAGCTCGTTGCTGCAGCCACTAAGCTGCGCAGTCACTGCTATGTTGTGCTCCAGTACAACGACCCACTTCACCCCCGCCTCCCCACCCCTTGTGCAGGGAATGTGATTGTGGAATCTTACAGAAGAGAGTAACGATTGCACGCGAGTTATTTTTGTGCGATACCACAGTCTGTCAGATAACAACCTACGCCTGCAACTGTGTATGTGTCTCTCTCTCTCTCTCTCTCTCTCTCTCTCTCTCTCTCTCTCTCTTTCCCATCCTTTCATTATTCTTCTCCTTCTCTTCTTCGTCCTTGACTTTCGTTTCTCGCCGTGTTCGCAAACCAAATACAAAACACAAAATCATCTAAGCGAGAGTCGAGCCTTACATAGATCCTTTACGAGCGCCGTTGATGCAATTCTAGCACAAAACCATTTGGCCTAAACCAGCCACCAGCCGCATCGATCAGAGTTTGTCAGACCAGACCTTAATAATGCACGAGACAATGCGCAATCCCTCCCTGTTTTTTCTCTCTCCTCCGTCCTTCCAATCGGAGACAACTCCACCAAAACACACACACACACACACTCCACCCACCGAGCACACCGGTGGCGGTGCTACAATGAGCCTGGAAGAGAAGGGTGGAACGAGCGGTAGGGAGGGGGGGGGGGGCTATACAAAGCACGCAGCCAAAACCAGCAGCAGCGCGAGTTCACCAAGCGAGCGAGCGAGCGCGCGCCCCCATTCGATTGTTTCATTATATGCTCCTGCTTGTGTATGTGCGTGTGTGTGTGTGTGTGTGATTTGGTTCTTTGGTGGTCGGGTCGGGAAGAACGACAAAAAAAAGGCAAGCAAAAGGTCACTGTGCGCGCGTGACATGACCTATCCCAACACGACAGCGCAACCACAGGGGGGGGGGGGGGGGAGGGATGCATTCGTAACATTCTACACACCCCCCCCCCCTTTCGCCGCTCTTTCACTTGCTCTCATTTGCTTTCTCTCTCTCTCTCTCTCTTTCTTTGTTTGCATTGTGTTTGACACCAACACCGGTGCTTATCGATTTGTCGTATGACGACGACGATGACAGCGCCAAAGGATTATGTTGTGCAGAGAGCGAGAAAGAGAGAGAGAGAGAGAGAAAGAGAAAGAAAGACAGAGACAGAGCGGTGATGTGCGTGCTCCAACGCGCCCGGTTGCCAGCTGACCGTCCGTATAGGTATAGTTTGCCGTGTCCTGTGACAGGTGTGTTGCTTCTCTTCCCCAGGGCGAGCAGCAGGCGGAAGAACTAGAGCAATGAAGTGAAAACGGCCAAATGACCAAGCGTGTTCCAGTTCTGGGCTCTGCTGGCTGGCTGGCTGGCTGGCTGGCTGGCTGGCTGGCTGGCTGGCTGGCGGGGACGCATAAGACGCGTCTGTAAAGTCGACAGACCGATGAAACCATCACCCCAACCACCCCCTCCCCTTGTATTGCTTTCTTTCTTGATACGTCAAGGACCAAAGTGCCGCCACGCACACACGCACATCCCATCCACCCGGAACACCGCCACACCGGAATGGATTTTGAGACAAAAGCCGAACCGAAAACCCCCCTCCTGGGTGGGGTTTTTTCCCCCCTATGTATCACGGGAGGAAGAGAGGACATTTTTTAATGTTTACCCACCTGCCACGTTGCCACTCTCCTCCGCCACCCCTCGCACTCCATCCCTTTTTCGTTTAGAAGAACACAATGGGGAGCGCCCTCCACCAGCGGTGTAAGACCGCTAGGAAGGCGTTCTGTTCTGGTGTATGTGTGTGTGTATGAGAGAGAGAGAGGGAAAGAGTTTGGGCAGGTATGTGGAAGGGAGTTAGGTTAGACACATACACGTGCACACGTACACATGCCACTCTTCTGTGTTTTATTCCAAAATATGGCCTACATGGTCATGGATGAGGAGTGCAGCCAGCGGGGGTGCATTTGGACCGCTAGAGAGAGAGAAAGAGCGTGCAGCAAATGCACGAAAGATAGTGAGTAAGGGTGAAAATGAAGCGAGAGAGAGGAGGGAAGGTATGAAATGTCGAGCGACCGAATTACGCGCAACCAGACCAGACGGATCGATAATACAGTACACAGCAGCAGCAGCAGCAGCAGCAGGAAAGAGAGAGAGGTGTTCTCCGTTCCGGCGGGAGGTGGTGGACAAAGGGGGCAGTTCAGTGACGCCCGACCGAAGGGGGGATCTGACCGACCGATACCGAGAACGAACCAAGATGGGGTTTGAGGGAACGGGTTGGGACAGGTAGATGGCAGAGATGGTAGGCTCGCTGCCAACTGGGCTGCCAGGGTCAAAAAACTGGAACACGGCGCACGGCGAGGCGGAGGAGTAGGAGGAGGAGAAGGAGGAAGAGAGATTGCTCAGTAGACGTGTATATTCCGGTTGTGGATCCAGGTTGCTGGTGCATCGATCCTCCCCCTCCCCCGCTCTCGCACACTCTCTCTCTTTCTTTCTCCGTTGACCTAACAATCGAAACTACCACATTTCTCAGCCCCGCTCCCTCTCCTTTTCATAATATCCATCCCTCCTCCCTGAAGTTTCCATTCGATACCTGAGAGTCCTTTCTTCGGGATGTGTGTGTGTGTGTGTGTGTGTGTGTGTGTGTGTGTGTGTGTGTGTGTGTGTGTGTGTGTGTGTGTGTGTGTGTGTCAGAAATACCGGACACCTAGTGGCCTAGTTGGCACAGCACACACACATACACACACACACACACACACACACACACACACACACACCGGATCCCGGATTGTTTCTTGCAACTATTGTGTATGTGCATATGTATGTGTGTGAGTGTCTGCCAAGGTTATTATATCTGGCAAGGTCTGGTCTCAGGATCGCGAGTCTGTCCGAGGGATTTCTTGCCGCACCCTTGTGGTGACCATCATCATCACCGGTGAGCGCGTGAGCTACCAGGCGTCTCCATGATCGTGCGATAAAGCTTTCAACTACCCCCTCCCCCTCCCCACCCCGTACCCAACTCGGCACTGTGGGTGCTTTCACGCAAACAATTCTAGCAGAACTCCCCCTCCACCCCTAAGAATGTCCTTCGTTGTCCTAGAACCGTGTTTATGCATGAATCAGCGTACGTGAGCGTGGATGTGTGGATGTGTGTGTGCTCTTATCATAAACTTCATTTGTAATCCTTACGGTTTTGTCGACATCTCCCCTCCAAACAATCCACATCTCGGAGCCCCTGTTAGCAGCCATTTACCTGTATGTGTGTATGTGTTAATATCTGGGTGTGTGTATGTGTGTATGTATGTATGTGTTTGTCTGTATATGTGTGCGCACGGTGCTTATTCTATGCTGTGTATTGGATTAACTGTGTCTCGGTGTTTTTGCTGTTCTTATTGTTATCGTTGATATTGTTGTTGTTGTTGTTGTTGTTATTTTGATGTTGTTGCTGTTGATGTTGCTGTTATCGATGTGTTCAATTGCCTTTTCGTTTCCATTTTCGTTCACTTCCCCTTCGTTTCTCGGTACCTTTGGTCTCTCGCAACTCCGCACCCCCCTCCCTCGCCCACTCCCTTTCTCTATCTGATTCTCTGTATTTTTCTCTTTCTCTCTCTCTCTCTCTTTCCATTTTCTCTCTTTATATCTCTCTTCCCCTTCGTCACTCTCAGTGTTATCGTGCTTCCATATTCGATCGGTGTATTTCCAACGCAGCTCCGCTCTATTGAAGTAAACATACCCCTAGCAACACCCCTCCCACCCCCCCCCCCCCCCCACCCCACCCCTTCTACTCCATCCCTATTCTCTTCACTCTTGTTCTTCGGTAGAAGTGATGGTTGCTAGAGTGGCCAATTTGCTTGTCACAAACGAGAGATCCGGGCGTTCGTAGATCCGACCGACAAGCCTGTTTCGATGTTTTTGTTTCTTACCATTGTTTTTATCACCTTTTTTTACCATCTCTTTCGATCGTTCTAAGTGTTGTGTATGCTGTTCGAAAAGTGACATTTGTTTCCAGTTGTATTTTTTCTCCTTTTTTTCTATCCAGTTAAAACCCAAAACTATAAACCATCCCCTTTCTCTCTCTCTCTCTCTCTCTCTCTCTCTCTCTCTCTCTCTCTCTCTTTCTGTCTCCTTCACTCTACTTCATGATCTCGTTTCTATCTTCCTATCCTACGCCTTCCTATCGCTATCCCTTTCATTCTCTCTCTATATCTCTCTCTCTATATAGCTCTTTTTCACTCACACGCATCTAGTTGTTGTTTTGTGATGTCCGTCCATCGTTTCTTTCATTCTCATCATGCTCCTATTGCGCCAGTCGCCCGTTTGTCTTGCCTTTTATAGTTGCATTTTTGTTTTTGTTTTTCCTATTCGTGTTTTGTTTTTTTGCCGTTTCCACACACTCTTTGTCTTTTTTCCGTTTGCTCTTACTTTCTTTTTATCTCTCTCTGTGTCAATCACCTTGTTTGGTCTGAGTCAAAATGTCCACGCAGTATGCAGAGTACTTACCGCTAAAATAAAAAGCAAATGTTTCGTTTACTTTCTTACTCCATTTTTGTTCTCGTTTCTCGATTGTCTTAAGTTATATTTTTCTACGTCTTCTGTTAATATGATTAATTGTCAAGAAGTTGATCCACGTTTTTTGAACATGGCTGTGCTAAATATATATTTACTCTATATATTTATAAACATATATAGATTATCGATACTCAAAGAATACAAACAACAACAAAAACAGAACCTTTCGGACTTGCAAACCAAAAAGAAACAAACCAAAACCTATATACACGCAAACTGTAAAACATGTTTAACAACAAAAAAAACGCAAAAACGATAGCTAAATGTTTTATGCTCTAAAGTTTGGTTTTGTTTTTCGACGTGTTATTTTTTTACTTTTTTCTGCATTTCAATATTCACGTTATTCTAGTGGAAAGCATTTTTCTACCTCAATTATATATCGATTGGCTGCCACCAAATACCATCATTTTCAAACCGTTACTTCGATTTCTAAATTGTGCGTCGCGAACGCGAAAAGAGTGAGAGAGAGCGGCAAGCGGTGGGAGAGGGTGGAGATCGGATGGCATGCTGTGCTGAGACGCATCCCCTCTCCCGCGGCGATCTCGCGTCGCGTTTAACGCGCTGTCCAGAGCAAAATTCACATTTTTTGGACCCTAGTCAATCTATATTAAGCTCTTTTCTTCCTTTTTTTTTGCTGCGCAAAATCTTCAGCATAATGATTATGCGTCATGACTACTACTATTGCTGTTTGTTTTTTTTTGTTTTTTTTCTACTGTGTTTACCGTTTACTCACATTGATCTTCGCTTCGTTGTGTAGGCGTGTACCTCACGCCGCAGTGAAGTATTGCAAATCGAAAATCACGGTTTTTGCAACGGCATTTTATGCGGCACTATATTGGGATTTTTTTTGGTTCAACAGCAACGCGCACCTATCAAAAATGATCCAAAAATCATTTGCATTTCAGTTTTTTCTTTTTTCTTTATTGTTTTTGATGTACATAATGATTAGTTCGTGATGCGGTACGGTACGCAAACGGAGAAGACTTTTTTTTTTGTTGTTTTGCGCGAACGCGAGCAGCGCATTAGAAAGCTAAAGCAAGCGTCAGCTCAGCGCACTTACCGAAAGCATCTTAAGAACGGGCAGGGAACGCAACGAAACCGAATCTAATGTCACTGCAAAAACCGAGGGAAGCTCACGGTACTCATTGTACTATTACTTTAATTTTTCAAAAATTTACTAATAATGTTAACCAAACCAAAAGTCCTATCAAAAAATGAAAACATCCCGAATCATAACACACCACGCAGAGAATTCGATTGGCACCACCAATAGCTGCAACTGAGAGGCGCTGCGGAGCGAATCGATGAACCTCAGATACACGGACACCAACCCACACGTCACTAGCGCCTTGCAGTGTGTTGTGTTCGCCGACGTCCTGGGGTTCGCTATTCTCCGCTCGTCTCGTCAGTCAGTGTTTACAGCTGTTCTATGCTGCAAGTTACACCTCAGGCCCAAATTAACCTAGGTGTCGTGTCAAGGGGTGTTTTTATTCCAGCTTACTTATCGCTCAGTCAAGTGTCTATATCTTTTTTTTTTCTGTTGTTATTTTTGTCAAATCCAATCGGCTTCAAATCTTTCAAAGTAATGGTCGTGTGCCAAAAAAACAACCAACGCTCAAGCGGAAACGGATTCGTGATACACGATCCTGCGCCCGAAACCAACACACCGACGCCGCCGAACCACTGACGCTTCCGCTCAGCGCGTTCAGCGCGATTCACGATCATTTACTGACCTCGCGGGAACTGTTATCTGTAAACCGGAAGGGGCCCTGTTCCCCGAGGCGGAGACGATAGTGTTCCGGTCCGCCAAAAATCAAGGGAAGGGAGAGCGGAGAGGAAGGGGTAGGGGGTGGGTATGCAAGTGCGAAGCGAAATTGTTTTTACGATCGGCTTACGTTGGAATGAAAATGACCAACCAAAAAAAAAACCCTTCCTCCGAAAGACTGTACGCAATTGTCGCCAAAGTCGCGGAATGATTACGAAATAACCGCCCTACCCCCATTTGCTGCTCGAAACGACCAAAACGAAACCAAGTCAAAAGCAAAAGCGCCAAAACAACCAGACAAAAATCGAATTTCAACTTCTTGTCAATGAATGATAAATACAAAAAACAAACAAAAACCATAAAACAAAAGAGAAACGAGAACAAAACACGAGGAACGAAACATTTGTGTGTGTGTGTGAAAGAGGAGGTATGAACAACCCAAAACTTCAAGTTAAAAAAAAAAAACAAGGTATACCAACGAGAACACAGCACCGTGAAAAAGCACAGAGTAGAAACAAGCGAAAATAATGAGTAGAATGAAAATGAATGAATTAGCTGAATGTGAAGAGAGGGAGAGCGAAAGAGAGAAAGAAAAAAAGAGAGCGATTGAAGAGAAAGAGAGAAAGAGAGAGGGACAGAAAGAAAGAGAGAGGTATACAAGATTAGGATGTCGTTTAAACAACCGAAAGTAAAGCTGTCTTCCAATCGTTCTTCAAACTAGTACCAGAAACGAACGAAATCACCTTTACAAACACACACAAACACACACACACACACACACACACACTCCTCCCGGCCTGCAAAAACCCAATATCAAACACCTTTCATGCATTGCATACTGTCCCTGCTATTCTACCACACTCTCTATCCTCGCTTCCCTTCCCACCCCATGTCTTTACTTTTTTTGGTTTCCGATTCAACAACGACTCCAACGATCTCTCGACCCATCAACTCTTCGATTTCGCCTCAAACGATTACGCCAAGCAGAATACGGTACACTTAGTTTATCCTCTTTTTTCCCCTGTACTCCAGTTCCTCCCCTTTTCTTCTTCCTGTTCTTCTTGGTCTGCTAGAGCTAATTTCTTCTTGTTCTTTCGTTTTCTTCTTCTTCCTCTTCGTTTTCTTCTTCTTCTTCTACTTGCCCCAAAATTCCTCCCGTTTTGCTGTGACCCATCGCCAGTGACAAGATTTTCTCCTGGGTCCCGGCTGCTAACCGAAAACACCAACAGCGGGAACCAGACTTGCTCCGTATGCCAGTGATCCTGGACCCCTGACGGTGTACTCCAGGTTCATATTCCTTTAGGGGCAGCTGCAGCTACGATTGTCTTTCGTTTGCTTTTTTTTTTTAATCTATTTATGTTTAAGTATTTGAGGTTTATCGTTCTTTCGACCATCTTGTAAGGCACACAGAAACTTAGCCTTACATAGCTTAACCTCCACCCACCCATCTCCCACTCTTCATCCCCTCGTCGATCCCTTTGAAATACTGAATCAACTACTGCAATGAAACGCATTGTATTGAATGCGTTCAACTGAATTTCCTGCAAATCCATTCCTAGCGTACAGCTACTTCTCCAACTATTGTTGCGTTCTAAGGCAGCTCACAAGCTTCCCATGCAACAATTGTGCTACACCTTGTTTGTGTTTGTGTAGCAGGTTGCCCGAAGACCATCCATTCCATTCGTTT